>NC_057803.1:148114289-148127553 GCF_018294505.1 Triticum aestivum | reverse complement strand
CCTACCGAGTGGTGAGCAGACCTCCCATTCGGGGGGCTTAGCTGCAGTCCAATACTCGCCTAAGTTTGAAAAAATCCTACCGAGTGGAGAGCAGACCTCCCACTCGGGGGCTTAGCTGCAGTCCAGTACTCGCCTAAGTTTGAAAAAATCCTACCGAGTGGAGAGCAGACCTCCCACTCGGGGGCTTAGTTGCAGTCCAGTACTCGCCTAAGTTTGAAAAAATCCTACCAAGTGGAGAGCAGACCTCCCACTCGGGGGCTTAGCTGCAGTCCAGTACTCGTCTAAGTTTTTAAAATCCTACCGAGTGGAGAGCAGAACTTCCACTCGGAGGCTCAGCTGCAGCCCAGTGCTCACCTAAGTACGGAACACATCCCAATCCGCAAGGACGACGAGGTGCAAATCGACTGATACCTTCTCCTTTGGAGTTGCACCACAAATACAAAGTTATTTCGAGTGAAGAACAAGTTCCACTGGACAGATAATTCATGAAGATATTCAACGATAAATCAAGTTCAGATAAGATCCAAAGGTTCTAGACCGCAGATCAAAGTACTCGAGCCTCCAGCTTGACAGAGTTTAACGGTTACAAAATCCACTCGGCATTCCGAGGCAAATTTAAAGTGAAGCATAAAAGTTTTTATTCCTCATGCGGAGGACTGGAAGGGGCGACGAACTCGTCCAAGTCGATCCCGTCTGCAATGCGAGTGGCAGCAACAAGGAAAGTCTGCATGAAGTCTTGAAAGTTGTGCTTCCTGGTATTGGCAACTTGGATGGCGGCCAACTTTTCTTCTCGCGCCTCCTTGCAGTGGACGCGGACCAGAGACAGAGCGATGTCAGCGCCACATCTAGCAGAAGATTTCTTCCATTCCGCCACTCGACCTGGGACTTCATTCAGTCGAGTCATCAGGGACTCGAGGTCATTCTGAAGCGTCGTCCTAGGCCAGAGCGACGTGTTGATCCGTGACATCGCAACCTTCAACCGAGCAAGATAGTCAACAACGCCGGCAACACGAGATTCCAGTCGGAGCACGTTCATAGCAGCCTCGTCCTTCACTGGAGAATTGATGGGGTCCAAGTCTGTCTCCACTCGACTGGTCTCCTCTTTGAAGTTCTGGCAGAATTCTGTAAACACAATTCAAGGATAAGTCAGTGGCTCTACGTAGATTTGGTAACTGCAAGTCAGTCGGGCCAGAGTAATTACCCTCGAGCATGACGAACAGCTTCTTGGAGAGTCCACCGAGATAAGCCTCCAGATCGTTCCTCTTCCCCCGCCAGTTCACTTGCCTTATCATTCAGAGCTATATTGCCATTCTTCAGACGGCTGACCTCTCGATTAGCCTTGTCGAGAGCAGTTTTCAGCCTGGAGTTTTCCTTTTCAAGAGTACCGACTGAAGCCAGTTTTTCTTCAGCAAGCTTCGTTTTGTTCAGGGCCTCCTTCTGCGCTTCGGCAAGGTCTTGATCCTTCTTCTTCAGAGCCTCCTCCATTTTGTGTGCGAAACAGCAAGTGAGATCAACATCGAGGACGGCCAGAAAGAAAGGATAGTCGACAAAAGCTCACCAGCCATACCTTTTGCTTCGTCCCTCACCTTCTGCAAGTTCTCCTGAGCAAGCTTCAAGTCAAGGTTCAGTTGGATCTGTTTGTTCTCCAACTCAGTGTAGCGAGCCACAAGTTCGCAGGATTTCTGCAAAAAATCAGTCGACGGACATCCAAGATAAGTTGCTTCCGAGTAACCAAGAGATAATGATGGCGTTTCTAAGACTACAGTCAAATCAAAAACATTCGACAGTAGTCTCGGGGACTACACCCAGTGGGTGCACTCAGCGTGCCCCCACTAGTTCGACCAAAAAAATCGACTACCCGCAGCCGACCGTTTATAGTTCCATTCGACATGGCCTGACCAGACCGAGTGAAGAAGTTCAGCTAAAGCAACACAATATAAAGACTATAGTCGACTGCCAGCAGTCCACCGTAGTCTCGGGGACTACACCCAGTGGGTGCACTTAGCGTGCCCCCACTCGTCAAAAAGATTAATAGACACACCCAGTGGGCGTATAGATATAAAGATCTTCGGAAAAGAGATTCTTCAGATAGCATATCCTAACAGAACAAGCGGTGAATTGACTGACCTGGACGTTACTCTGAAGAGCTGAGCTCGCGTCATAAGCTGCTTGGCTGGCTTCCCGAACCACCTTCACTTGCTCCATCATGATCCCCGCCTGGCGTATAGCCTCTTTAGCGGCACCCACTTGGTCCTTAGGGACGTGGTGTGTGGCAAAAAGCGAAGGCGGATTTGCAGTCGACGTCGAAGGCCGGACACTCGTCAGAGGTTCAGCGAAGGTCACAGAAACCCGAGTGGTATCACCACCCTCCCAGACTATGGCCTCAGGCGACGGAGTAGTTTGTGGGGTCTTGCCAGCCGGCGCCCTCCTGTTCCTTCGCGCCCTCAGTGGCACTTCATCGTCATCATCAGGGAGGTCAATGACATGAGGAGGAGCTACAAGAAAAATCCAATCGACCGGAATTATAAGAAATCATCTGTCGACTAAAAGCAGAGCATCAGTAATCGTACCGGGGTTGGAGGTGACAGCGTCTTCCATCTCTTGATCATCGTCCTTGGCGGAGATCTCCGAGGTGGCAGCACTGCAAATTTCGAAAGTCAGTCAGCTTATTTAATGAGTCGACCAAGAGTCCGTCACTTTCGACAAAGGAAAACAAATTCTACTATTACCCAGAAATGGTTGGGACAGTCATCTTCATCTTGGGCAGAGCCTTGGGCGGCTTGGACGGCGTCACGCGTGGGTGCTTGGGAGCTTTTTCTGTCAGCGCTGGAGATGAGGTCCGAGGGCGCTTCGACGACTGCCCAACAGTGACAGTCGCCTTACCACGTTCCCGCGCAGGGTCGTGTGTAAGCTTGGATCGCCGTTCCGAGCGGGGAGGTTCGACTTCTTCCTCCTCCTCTTCACTGGAGTCATCGTCGTCACCCCCCTCTCCTTCGCCGTCAGATTCCCACTCTTCTCCCTCGTCTCCACTTTCGCCTCCGCTCACCTATCCTTCCTTGGCCTGCTCCTGTGCTCCATTGGGTGTCGAGTACATCTTAGTAGTGGCCTACAGGACAACAAACGAGACAAAAGTCAATCGACTAATCCAAAAAGAACAAATAAAGAAAGCAAGATCACAGTCGGAAACGCAAGGTCAGACCTTGTCCACTTCGTATGTTTGGTCGAGTGGAGGAATCCTCCTGGCTCCTCGGGGGTTGTCCTTGTTCCCTGTGATACTCGACAGCCACCCTTCGAACATCTCGTCAATGACCTCCTCTGGGTGAATCCAAGTGGTCTTTTCGAGACCCGAGTACAGCCACATCGGGTGGTCACGAGCCTGAAGCGGTTGGATGCGCCTCCGAAGGAAGACTTCCAACAAGTCCATGCCAGTCACACCATCGCGGACAAGATGAACCACTCAACCGACCAGCACCTTGACTTGCGCCTTTTCCTCCGGCGTCACTTTCAGAGAGGCAGGTTTTTGTGCTCGATTCAGAGAAAAAGGGGGAAGCCCAGTCGACTATCCTGGGGTCACCTGGTCTTTATAGTAAAACCAAGTCGACTGCCACCCACGGACTGACTCGGGAAAAGTGATAGACGAAAAGGAACTTTTTCCCCTCATCTGGATCGCCAGGCCCCCGCACAGCTGGATCACCTGCGTCCGTTCGTCACTCGACTTGGCCTTCTTGACCGACTGAGAGCGGCAAGTGAAGATGTGCTTGAAGAGTCCCCAATGGGGGCGGCAACCCAAGAAGTTTTCACACAAGGAAACGAAAGCAGCAAGATACACAATAGAACTGGGAGTAAAGTCATGGAGCTGCACTCCAAAGAAGTTCAAGAAGCTCCGGAAAAAAGGATGACGAGGCAGAGAAAATCCATGATCGATATGGGTGGCAAGGAGGACGCACTCACCATCAAGAGGCTGGGGTTCGACTTCTTTCCCCGGGAGGCGCGCAGATTCGTGGGGAATGAATCCCCCCTCGACCAGATCATCGAGATCATCCTGCCGAATCACCGACGGCATCCAGTCGCCCTGGATCCAATCCTTGGGCAAAGCAATCCTCGAGGAAGACCGCCCCGAGCGGACTTCTTCCCCTTCCCCTGCACCGCCGCCTTCTTCGCGTGCTCCAGAGCCGATGTCTTCTCCTTCACCATCGTCGCCGGTGAAGCTCGAACAGACCTACGGCACCAAGGTGGGAGTGGAGGTGGTGGAGGATCTTGTGAAGGAAGGGGGAAAAGTGAAGGCGCACTGTTCGGGGGTCCCGAGCCGGCAGCTTATAAGAGGTCGGTTCCGAGTGGCTGACTGGTAGGCCCAGGCAATCCCATCAAATCCCGCAACAGGCGCGTGCGCGGTACGTGGCAAAAAAGGTGGCGCGGGGATCGAGGAGCTTCCGTCCTATCCCATCCGATTACTGCGGCCGCCCCCGTCCCGCGCGCTTCCCGAAATTCAAATTCCGCATAATCCGCAGGCCGCAGAACAACTCGTCAAACAGAAGATCCCTTTCACACCGTCACTCGGAACTTCACAAGTAAAGAAATTCACTCGACAAGAGGCTAAGAATGGATCAAGGCGACTAAAAGAAGTTGACGATGTCATCCGTGACAATTGATCCAAAACAAGACGTTCATATAACATGAAGAACCAGTCGGAAAGATCCCCAACTCCTTCCCCACTCGAACCTCGATCCATTCGGGGGCTAATGATGAAGCTATGTACCTAGGATAGGGGCATGGACCTGTCCTAAGTACCCTACCCAAGGACATCCCTAGAAGAAGTCACCTTTTAATCGACTTGGAGGTATCCCACTCGACAGATTCAAGACACTCGACCACGAAGCAATCACTCGACCAAATTCCAACCACTCAACTGCCAGGAGATCTAAAGTCACCCTGCATGCAAACGGTCGGTCATTAAGTAGCTTTTATGGTCATCATAGCACTTTATTAGGGGCGCTACCAGTAACCCCCAGTCTTAATGTACTTTAAACCTTGCATTACTGAGGGCTGGAGGGGCCTGGCGAACTCTATATAATCCACCCCCTCCTCAGTATCAAGGGTTGGCACCCCTGTTATTCATACACACATAATTCAGTCGACCGCCTCCGGGCACCGAGACGTAGGGCTGTTACTTCCTCCGAGAAGGGCCTGAACTCGTAATCCTCGTGTGCTTACAACTCCTCCATAGCTAAGATCTAGCCTCTCCATACATACCCCCCTACATCACTGTCAGAGTTAGAACCACGACAGGTCTTGCGCCTAGCGGTGCTTCCAGGATGTAATTCTTCTGTGCAGCAATGAGGATAATCCTCAAGTTACGGACCCAGTCCGTGTAGTTGCTACCATCATCTTTCAACTTAGCTTTCTCTAGGAATGCATTAAAATTCAAGGGAATGGTAGCATGGGCCATTGATCTATAACAACATAGATATGCAAAAACTATTAGGTACTAGTTCATTAAAGTTCAATAATCATATTACTAAAGAACTCCCACTTAGATAGACATCCCTCTAGTCATCTAAATGATCACGTGATCCATATCAACTAAACCATGTCCGATCATCACGTGAGATGGAGTAGTTTTCAATGGTGAACATCACTATGTTGATCATATCTACTATATGATTCACGTTCGACCTTTCGGTCTCAGTGTTCCGAGACGATATCTACATATGCTAGGCTCGTCAAGTTTAACCCGAGTATTCTGCATGTGCAAAACTTGCTTGCACCCGTTGTATGTGAATGTAGAGATTATCACACCCGATCATCACGTGGTGTCTCAGCACGACGAACTGTACCAACGGTGCATACTCAGGGAGAACACTTATACCTTGAAATTTAGTGAGGGATCATTGAGGGAGTCCTGGATTAGGGGGTGTTCAGGTAGCCGGACTATACCTTCAGCCGGACTCCTGGACTATGAAGATACAAGATTGAAGACTTTGTCCCATGTCCGGATGGGACTTTCCTTGGCGTGGAAGGCAAGCTTGGCGATGCGGATATTCAAGATCTCCTACCATTGTAACCGACTCTATGTAACCCTAACCCTATCCGGTGTCTATATGAACCGGAGGGTTGTAGTCCATAGGACATCAACTCCATATACAACAATCATACCATAGGCTAGCTTCTAGGGTTTAGCCTCCTTGATCTTGTGGTAGATCTACTCTTGTACTACCCATATCATCAATATTAATCAAGAAGGAGTAGGGTATTACCTCCATCGAGAGGGCCCGAACCTGGGTAAAAACATCGTGTCCCTTGTCTCCTGTTACCATCCGGCCTTGACGCACAGTTCGGGACCCCCTACCCGAGATCCGCCGGTTTTGACACCGACATTGGTGCTTTCATTGAGAGTTCCTCTGTGCCGTCGCAATCAGGAAGGATGCCTCCTCCCGTCTTTAAAGACGGCGCCGTTGCTAAGGGAGCCTTGGCTGTCAACCAAACTCTCCGGCTAGGTGGTTTCCTCATGACCGCCTGTTTGGCTATTGCGCCGACGGTGACCTCTCGGGTCATCAAAAGCAACCTACATGTCAGCTCGGAGCTCGTCGAGCAGCTAGATCCAATGGAGCTCTCTTCCGTAAACGATATCTTGGATCGCATCGCCGCCCTGGGGGTCGCTACGGATTACGACCAGGTTGGGCTTAAACCCGATCTAAGAGAATTAACTGTCCCCAAGTCACCCACCACGTTGCCGTGGTAGAGGCGCAGTGCGGCGACCCTTCATCTATTTTAAGGACTAGCCACGTCCGAATTCCCGACCCCTCCAAGCCGGATACCCGCGGAGAGGAGGATGTAACTCAAGACCTGAGCTTAGGATCAGGCAACGGGATAGATTCGTTGGACAACATCCAAGAATCCGAACTTCATAGTTCGGAAACTCTTCGGCCTCCGAATCTTGGATTGGGTGAGGTTTCAGATTCAACGACACCCGCCCACCCGAACATAAGCGATCTCTCCCAAATCAGGCAGAGGCCCGAGGAAACAGTACATCATTACTGGGCCAGATTCCTCCTGGTTATGAACATGATAAAGGATTGCCGCGAGGGAGACGCAATCTCAATTTTCTGCAGTAATTGCACGGACGAGGGAATCCTTAACGCCGTAAGTCGTCGTGATATTACACGCTTCGCTGACTTGGTGTCCATAGTACAAAAATATTGTGCGATGGAAAGCGCCTGGAAAACCGAAATAAAATTTTGGGATAATCCGGCCTTGAATAGTAATCCCGTCCGAACTAAGAGGGTGCATCATCATAGGACACCCGGGATAAACACCAAAAAGCCAAAACCCTCTACAGGGCATGGAACCGTACTGGAAAGGTGGCTTGATGGACCCTGTAGAATTCACAGTACAGAGGACGCCACACGAACTCACAGCCTTAGAGGATGTTGGATACTCCGGCTGGTGGCCAAAATTGGCGAGGACCTCTTAATTCTGGAGGCCGCAGAAAGCCAGCCCAAGGACACCAGTACCGTTCTCACAGTCTTCGAGACTTTCGCATCAAACAATATGTGAAAAAGAACACTCCGCAGCCTCGCCGAGGTCTATCAAGTTGCAACAATAAATCCATGGAGCAACACTGCTATTACCTTCAACGCAAGTGATGAACCTAGATTCCGAACAGCCTGAGCACCACCCGCATTGGTCCTCAGTCCCATAGTGGACGGCTTTCGCCTCACCAAGGTGCTCATGGATGGAGGCAGCGGACTAAACCTCATTTATGAGGAAACCCTTCAAAAAATGGAAATAGACTGGAACTGCATCAAGCGAAGCAGCACAACCTTTAGAGGAATAATCCCCAGTCGGGAAGCGCGCTGCACAGGAAAAATCACACTAGATGTGGTGTTCGGCATGCCGGATAATTACAGGTCCGAAGAAGTCATGTTTCAGGTGGCCTCGTTCAAAAGCGGATATCACGCTTTACTAGGGCGGGAAGCATTCACAATCTTCCAAGCAATACCCCATTACGGGTACATGAAGCTTAAGATGCCCGGGCCGAACGGAATTATCACTCTAGCTAGTGATCCGGACATAGCACTCCGCGCCGAAAACAAGACGGCCAAATTAGCTCTTGAGGCACTATCCGAAGCCTTAGCGGCCGAGGAACTGACTGTGCTGCGCTCCATGGTTAACAGGGATGATGTGATACTCAACAAGAGATCCAAATCCACATCCTTCAAGCCAGCTGATGAAATAGTCAAATTCCAGGTCCATCCAACGGACCCCAATAAAACAGCTTCCATCGGGGCACGACTAAACCCTGATGTAGACGCCGCACTGCGAAAGTTCCTATGAGAGAACTAGGACATTTTCGCCTGGCACCCTTCAGACATGCCAGCCATCCCACGCAGGCTGGCCGAACACAGCTTAAATATCCTAAAAGGATTCAAACCTGTCAAACAAGCCCTTCGGCATTTTTCCGAACCCAAGAGACAGGCTATGGGAGAGGAGCTAGCCAAGCTATTGGAGGCCGGATTCATTAGAGACATAAAACATCCGGACTGGCTAGCAAACCTGGTGATGGTACCAAAGAAGGACAAATCCTGGCGCCTGTGTGTCGATTTTAAAGACCTTAACAAGGCTTGCCCAAAGGATCCCTTCCCCCTCCCGCATATCGATCAAATTATCGATGCCACCACAGGACACGATTCATTGTGTTTCCTCGACGCATACTCCGATTACCATCAAATCAAGATGGCAGAATCAGACCAAGCCGCAACAGCATTCATCACACCATACGGCCCATTCTGCTTCAACACAATGCCCTTCGGGCTGAAAAACGCCGGCGCAACATATCAGCGCATGATCCAGACATGCCTGGCAAACCAGATCGGCAAAACAGTGGAGGCGTATGTGGATGATGTGGTCGTCAAATCAAGACATGTCGAATCTCTAGTAGACGACTTGAGGCTTGCATTCGATAACCTCCGAAAATATGACATCAAGCTCAACCCGGAAAAATGCGTCTTCGGCGTTCCAGCCGGAAAGCTCTTGGGATTCATTGTATCCGGTAGAGGAATTGAAGCAAATCCAGCCAAGATCCGAGCTTTGTCACATTTGGATATCCCAAAGGACCTCAAACAAATACAAAAATTAACCGGATGCGTGGCGGCTTTAAGCCGCTTCATCTCCCGCTTGGGAGAAAAGGCACTACCCCTCTATCGCCTCCTTCGGCGCACCGAACACTTCGAGTGGACGGATGCCGCCACGGCCGGACTTGATGAAATAAAAGCCATATTGGCAACAAACCCAGTCCTGGCCGCACCGAACACCGGCGAACCAATGTTATTGTACATTGCAGCAACACATCAAGTTGTCAGCACAGTGCTCGTTGTCGAGCGGGAAACGGATGGACACAAATTCCCCCTTCAAAGACCGGTCTACTACGTGTCCACTGTCCTCACTCCATGCAAATCACGGTACCCGCATTATCAAAAGACTGCATACGCGGTATTCATGGCATCCCGGAAGCTACGACACTACTTTCAAGAGTGTTCCATAACAGTAGCCTCGGAAGTACCACTCAACGATATTATCAACAACCGCGATGCAACGGGCCGGATTGCAAAATGGGCCATCGAGCTTCTCCCGTTCGATATAACCTATAAGCCACGACGAGCTATTAAATCGCACGTTTTGGCTGACTTCGTCGCAGAATGGACGGAGGCCGAGCTCCCTAAAGAGTACGGCACATATTCAAACTGGATTATGCATTTCGACGGCTCCAAAATGTTGGCCGGACTGGGGGTTGGTGTCGTCCTGACGTCCCCCACAGGAGACACAGTCCAATATGTGCTCCAGATCATGTACATGGATTCCAACAATGCAGCCGAATATGAGGCCCTCCTACATGGTCTCCGGATAGCAGTATCCATGGGTATCCAGCGCCTAGAGGTACGCGGGGATTCAAACCTTGCGATATCCCAAATAAACGGAGACTTCAACGCCAAGGACCAAAAATTGCAGCTTACCGCAACGCCGTCCTAAAAATTTCAGCTCGGTTCGAAGGGCTGGAGTTTCACCATATAGCCCGAGAAAACAATTAAGCAGCGGACGTCCTGGCACGCATCGGAGCAAAACGCGATGCAGTCCCCCCAACATCTTTTTGGAAATATTGTTCAAGCCATCCATAGCATGGGAGGGGGAACCCGCAAATAATAGCCCGGACCCAGCCGCACCACTCGACGCCGAACAATCTGACACAATTGGAGGCTCTGCCAATGAAATTACACCTTCAGCCCACGTAATAATGGCGGTTATCGCCCCGTGGACAGAACCACTCCTAGCCTACCTTACTAGGCAGGAACTCCCGGAGGACCAAAACGAGGCCCGCTGCATAGTGCGGCGATCTAAAGCCTATAGAGTCCATGAGGGAGAGCTTTATAAGAAAAGCACTACTGGAGTCCTTCAAAGGTGCATCTCCGAAGAGGAAGGGCGGAACCTTCTGGCTGAAATTCATGCCAGACTCGGTGGTCACCACGCCGCTGCTCGGTCCCTTGTTAGCAAGGCTTTCCGTACAGGCTTTTATTGGCCGACGGCCCGGGCGGACGCTCAGGACCTAGTCCAACGATGCGCTGGTTGCCAACTTTTTGCCAACCAAAGCCATATGCCACCCACCGCACTCCAAACTATACCCATCACCTGGCCTTTTGTGGTCTGGGGGCTTGACATGGTCGGACCCCTTAAAGGTGGGACCGATAGGAAAAAATACTTACTGGTCATGGTGGATAAGTTCACCAAATGGATAGAAGCCAAGCCTGTTAAAACGGCCGAATCCGGACCTGTGATAGACTTCATATCCGGGGTTGTACACCGTTATGGCGTCCCCCACAGCATCATAACCGATAACGGTACAAACTTTACCGCCGACGAGGTAAAACTCTGGTGCAAAAACATGGGCATCAAGCTCGATTATGCTTCCGTCTATCACCCACAAACCAACGGCCAGGTCGAACGCGCAAATGGTCTTATAATGAGCGGCATTAAACCCAGACTGGTGCGGTCCCTCAAGGAATCTAACACGCACTGGGTAGAGGAGCTCGACTCTGTGCTATGGGGGCTGCAGACCACGCCAAATTGCACCACCGGATACACACCATTTTTTATGGTGTACGGCGCAGAGGCAGTTCTGCCCTGCGACATAATTCATGACTCACCTAGAGTGCGCATGTACGAAGAAAGAGAAGCCGAGATTGATCGGCAGGACAACTTGGACGCCTTGGAGGAGGAGCGTGATGTGGCAAAAGCCCGTTCCGCATTTTATCAACAGCAGGCCCGAAGATATCAAAGCAGAGAAGTACGTGCCAAAAATTACAATGTTGGCGAACTAGTTCTACGCCTGCCGGATAAGAAAAAGGAGAAACTCAAGCCCAAGTTGGAAGGTCCATTCATAATCGACCAAGTCCTGACTGGTGGGGCGTACCGCCTGCGAGATGCGTCGGATAACCGACTCGAGCCGAACCCATGGAACGCCACCCGTCTCCGAAGATTCTATGCCTAGCGCCGGACTCTGTGTTCGTCTCCTTCCTCTGTCCATTTTTTGCATTTTTCTGTCTTACATTTCTCTCCTTCCCCTCTTTTCTTTTATAGCCCTTAAATGCTCATCTAGTGACGCGCCACTCGCGCTCATTAAACCGGGGGGCTTCTTTAACAGAAGCTTATTTATACGGGCTTCACGCCCAACACATGCGTCAAACTTCCGCATGTACCTTTTTCTTCACCATTATATGCATCGATATGACTTAAGTTTTGGACAAGCTGGGTTGCCTGGCTCCTGTGCTTACCCCTACGTTCCCGATTGTTCGGCTAGGCGGTAAAGGGAGCACCTCTGCGATTGTTACTGCCGGGTCAGCCGGATGTGTACCTCAGACTGGGTGAAGCCGAAAGCTAGCATTCTTAAGGGAATATTCGGTCGGTGAAATAAAAGATGATCTTTTTACTCATTTTATGCGCCCCTAGATGCTTTTTTCTACGTCTTTTCACGCAGTCCGGACATGCACTTTAGGGCATGCCTCCCAGCGAAAGGAACCCCTAACGGAACTATTCTCTCTGGAAGATGTTTCTTACTAACCATGTAATATAACATAACTAGTTGGGCACTTGTCTGATAAAGCACTAATGACCCCTACGCCTGGTCTCCACGCATACCCCGGTTCTTATATAACCACTATGGTATTCGGACACACTCCGGACTGTCAGGTCCCGAGGTTGAAGCGAAAAGGTCGGCAACGACAAACGATCTACAATCCGGCTAGAAGGCATTACACATGTCAATTCAAAATTACATAGTCATTCTGACTGATTGTATTCCTCTTCTATACCATCTAACAGGCTGTCTAATTTACAGTCCTGCTGGGAATACTTCGCGGCCAACTCTACTTGGCCATATACTAAGCTTACAGGGATCTCCTTCCCGTCAGGCCCCACTGGTCCGACCTTGGCCATGTGGTTTGGGTCAGACTTCGTAAAACGGGTCTTCACCATGGCCCAGGCCTCCCTAGCGCCTTGTTGGCAGGCTGATATCTTCCACAACCGGAAGCGCCGCCGAGCTCTCTTCAGCTTCTCCGCAAGATCTCCAAGGCCCTTGGGCATGGAGTGGGCAGGCCATAAGGCTTGGGCAACGCTTCGCATCACCTGCCGAATTCGCTCGTGCAGTTGCAAGAGTTCGGGAAGAATGTCACTCGTAGAACCGGGCATCTCCTCTGCAGGACGACCTGTGAGCATACCTACAGACATTACTCCGTTAGTCGACTTCCTCGCCGAACTCTTTTTTCAAAGTTCGTTCAAGCACTTACTAAATACGCTGCGTCAAAGCCGCTGATTCTCCTTCGTGGAGTCCGACAGCTGGCCACGAACATCTTTAAGTTCGACGTCCATCTTGGTGTTGGCATCCTGAAGATCATTCTTCTCTCGCCTCACCTTTGTCAACGTACTTTCAACGGCCTTTAGCCGGCGTAAGAGTTGTTGCTTCTCCGGATCAAGTCCGGCGCCATCTGCAATATGATTTGTCAGATTTGCACCCACACCGCACAATACTAATCTTTCGAAGTGTATCTTACCTGAGGGGGTCTCTTTGGGCTCCCCTGCTGCGGCTAGTGCAGCCTCTAGTTGGGCCTTGCACTTTTCCAGCTCCTGGGACAGTACGGTATTCTTCTCTGTAAGAACCTGCATATTAAATGATCCTTAAATCAGTTGCTCTAACTGCTTCAAGTCTCGGGGGCTACTG
>NC_057803.1:147971751-148114024 GCF_018294505.1 Triticum aestivum | reverse complement strand
ATATATCTGACCAAAATTTTCTTACCCGTATGTCTTTTACATACTGCTCCGTGGCTCTGGCCAAACCATTTTGAGCGGCATGGAGGTACGCATCTCCCGAATTAAAGGCATCTAAAGCCTCTTGGGAGAAACAAGCATCGCGTAGAACTGTCCGGCGACGCCTGTGGTTCATGGCACTCTCCACTTCAGAATTTGTGGCAGACAGCCTGTCCGCATCCTCTGTCAGAGGACGTCCGGTGCGCGCCTTGTGCTCGCCTCCGCTTCCTGGCCAGATGTTGGAGCCTGGCTGGTGGAGGCGCGATTGGCAACCTCTCCGGATGTAGTCCGGTGAGGTCTCTTCGTTCTGAAGATAGCATGAACATTAATATGCCCTGACAGAATAACACCATGGAAACAGTGGGTGCGCTATACCTTTGCATCGGCATCTCAGTCCGGACTACATTCCTTTTTGCCCCACGGGGCCCTGTGGCCCCTCGTTGGCTAGTCGCCGCAGGTTCGGCCTCCCACCTCAGAAATCTCCCCTGCAAAACACGGTTGTCGTCAGAAACACCAGAATACGTGAGAATGGAATCTCTCTCAAGGGAATGAGACTCCGGTTTCTGTCACCTGGGAGGCCGGAATTAACCCTGGGTAATCAGCCGTAATGGCTACCAAGGTATTGTCCTTGCTTAGCTGATGGAACACCCCATCGATAAGCTCCACCGATATGTCTGGATCCTCTTCGGAGTTCGGATCGAGGGACCGTTCTGGGTCCTCGGGCTGTGGAGGGCGGCTATTTATATCCTTTACCTCCTGTCTCAGTTCCTGCATTGAAGTCGTTAGACTACATATCTAACCGTGGGAGTATAAAACAAACGGGCAAGCACAATTGTTCACTTACCCAACTTTAAGGATCATACATAGTAAATCCGGCCCGCGGGTTGACGCGGAGGAATTCCTCCTTTTCTCCCTTGTACAAAGAGGATAAGATCTTTACTAGGGCGGCGGCTGAGGTCGGCCCCTTACGACCGTAATGGGTGGCGTCATCCTCCCCGTTGAAATCCCACATGGGGTGGCCTCTATATTGAAGCGGCTGCACCCCCCGCATAATGCATGCGGCCATGACTCCAATCATGGTTAGTCCGGAATGATCCAACAGTCTTATCCGGCCCATCAGGTAAAGGACGTCTCTGTCGCTTTCTCTCTGAGAGCTCCGCGGACGCCAGCTCAAGCGTTTCTTCAATGGAGCACTGTTGAACTCAGGGAGACCGACCCGGATAGGGTCCGGTAGCGGGACGTCATCTATGTAAAACCATTCCGAAGGCCAGTCCTCGGACGCCTTCTTTGGGGTTCCGGATAGGTATCCGGTCCCGGCGATGCGCCATACTTCGGCTCCGCCCACTTGGTATATAGACCCCTCTTGAGAACGGGGCACCAGGCAGAATAACGTCTTCCCCAGAACAAAATGAGCCTCAACACCTAAGAATAGCTCGCAAAGGGCGATGAAACCCAGAATATGTAATACGGAGGCGGGCGTGAGATTGTGCAGCTGGAGGCCGTAGAACTCCAGAAGCCCGCGGAGAAATGGATGAATTGGAAATCCCAGTCCCCTTATTAGATAGGGACGAGGCACACCTGCTCTCCTGTAGAAGGATTGGGGGTGCTCTCCACTTGTTTTTCGCCATTGTAGGTGGCGAGACCGGCTCGGACCGGGACCATGTATGCCTGAGGGAGAAATCCCTTGGCCTGAAGCGACACTAACTCGCTATGCGGGATGGTGCAACTCTCCCAGTCCCCGGGTTTGGGACCGGAGGGGCGAGGGGAGGAGCTGCGACGACTGGCCATGCTGGAATGGACCTTTGCTAGAGGCGCTCTGATGATAACTCGCGGAGAGGAGAAGATGTGGTTTGGACCTAAATCCCCATCCCGTTAAATAGGCGGCTCGTTTATACGGCTAGGGGTGTGGATGTGAAAACGCCCCGGCTTTTCGCATTCGTTTGACGCGTGGAAGACGGCCATTATTGGGCATGGAAGCCGAGGAGCACTACATTACAAAAATCGGACATTATTCCTATAGGTACACAGGATTTGGAGAAGAACCCGCCTTGCAATGCCGAACAATCTGCGCGCCGAACTCGTCGTCATTGAAGCTTGGTTCGGGGGCTACTGAGGGAGTCCTGGATTAGGGGATGTTCGGGTAGCCGGACTATACCTTCAGCCGGACTCCTGGACTATGAAGATACAAGATTGAAGACTTCATCCCGTGTCCGGAAGGGACTTTCCTTGGCGTGGAAGGCAAGCTTGGCGATACGGATATTCAAGATCTCCTACCATTGTAACCGACTCTATGTAACCCTAACCCTATCCGGTGTCTATATAAACCGGAGGGCTGTAGTCCGTAGGACATCAACTCCATATACAACAATCATACCATAGGCTAGCTTCTAGGGTTTAGCCTCCTTGATCTCGTGGTAGATCTACTCTTGTACTACCCATATCATCAATATTAATCAACCAGGAGTAGGGTATTACCTCCATCGAGAGGGCCCGAACCTGGGTAAAAACATTGTGTCCCTTGTCTCCTGTTACCATCCGGCCTTGACGCACAGTTCGGGACCCCCTACCCGAGATCCGCCGGTTTTGACACCGACAATCATCTTATAATGCTACCGCCGTACTATGCAAAATAAGATACATAAAGGATAAACATCACATGCAATCAAAATATGTGACATGATATGGCCATCATCATCTAGTGCCTTTGATCTCCATCTCCAAAGCAACGTCATGATCTCCATCGTCACCGGCTTGACACCTTGATCTCCATCGTAGCATCGTTGTTGTCTCGCCAACTATTGCTTCTATGACTATCGCTACTGCTTAGTGATAAAGTAAAACAATTACATGGCAATTGCATTTCATATAATAAAGCGACAACCATAAGGCTCCTGCTAGTTGCCGATAACTTTTACAAAACATGATCATCTCATACAAAAATTTATATCTCATCATGTCTTAACCATATCACATCACAACATGCCTTGCAAAAACAAGTTAGACATCCTCTACTTTGTTGTTGCAAGTTTTGCGTGGCCGCTACGGGCTTCTAGCAAGAACCGTTCTTACCTACGCATCAAAACCACAACAATTTTTCATCAAGTGTGCTGTTTTAACCTTCAACAAGGAACGACCGTAGTCAAACTCGATTCAACTAAAGTTGGAGAAACAGACACCCGCCAGCCACCTGTGTGAAGCACGTCGATAGAACCAGTCTCATGAGCACGGTCATGTAATGTCGGTCCGGGCTGCTTCATCCAACAATACCGCTAAATCAAAGTATGATGTTGGTGAGGGAGTCCTGGACTAAGGGGTCCTCGGGTGTCCGGCCTATTATCCATGGTCCGGACTGATCGGCTATGAAGATATGAAGGCCGAAGACTGTACCTGTGTACGGATTGGACTCTCCTTGGCGTGGAAGGCAAGTTTGGCGACCGACTATGAAGATTCCTTCTTATGTAACCGACTCTATGTAAACCCTAGATCCCCCCAGTCTCTATATAAACCGGAGGGGTTAGTCCGGAAAGGATATATTCATTACCATAGTCATACATTCTAGGCTTCTAGGGTTTAGCCATTATGATCTCGTGGTAGATCAACTCTTGTAACACCCATATTCATCAATATCAATCAAGTAGGATGTAGGGTATTACCTCCATAGAGAGGTCCCGAACCTGGGTAAACATCGTGTCCCCTGTCTCCTGTTACCATATATCCTAGACGCACAGTTCGGGATCCCCTACCCGAGATCCGCCGGTTTTGACACCGACATTGGTGCTTTCATTGAGAGTTCCATTGTGCCGTCGACGAAAGGCTCGATGGCTCGCCTTGTCCTTAAAGACAACATCACCTCCGGGGGAGCTCTGGCCCTGGGCCAAACCCTCCGGTTGGGCGTCTTTACTATGATCGCCCGTTTGGCTGTTAAGCCGACGATGACCTCTCGGGCCATCAAAAACCCCCTTCGCATCAACTCCGAGCACTCCAAGCAGATGGATCCGACAGAGCTTTCGTCTTTGAACGAACTCCTAGATCGCATCGCCTCTTTGGGAATAGCCATAGACTATGATCGGATCAGGCCTAAAACCGATCAAGTAGAAATCAAGACCCTACCGGTCACCCACCAGATTGCGGTAGTCGTGGAGCAGGACGGCGAGTCTTCGCCTATACCAAAGACAGACTATGATCGGACCGCCGATCAGAAAGAGCCGGATACCCACCCGCGATAAGATGTGACCAGCCCTCCGAACATAGCATCGAACGGCGGTCCTAAACAATCAGAAGATATTCCTGAACCCGGACTATTAAGCCTGGAAGGTCGTCAGACTCCGGATAATCGGTCAGGTCGGGGTTCGGATTTAATTCCACCCACCCACCCGGATATAGACTCTCTCATGATCATAAAACATCAGTCTCAGGAAACGGTCCACCACTTTTGGGCCAGATTCCTCCTTGTCAAGGATAAGATAAAAGATTGTCGCGACGAGGACGCAATATCAGTGTTCTGCAACAATTGCGCAGACGAAGGAATCCTCAACACCATCAATCGCCGCCACATACTGAAATTTGCTAACTTAGCAACCATTGCACAAAAGTACAGCGCCATGGAGAGCACCTGGAAAACTCAGGCAGCTTGCTAGGAACCGTCAGTCCCAACTCAACTCCCCATACAGGCGAAAAGGGCGCACCCTCGCAGCACCCCCAGTCCAACAGTCAAGAAACACAAAACCGCTATGCGGCACGACATCGTTCTGGTGGGATGGCTCGATGGCCCATGCAAAATACATACAACGCCAGATACCATGGCAACCCACAGCCTTAGAGCATGTTGGATACTACGACAGGTAGCCAAGAGCAGCGAGGACGTCCTTATCAAGGACGACCCAGAATGACATTCCCCAGGGGACGACAACTCAAGAGTATTGACGGTCTTTGAGACATTCGCGTCAAACAACAAGCACAAAAGGGCGCTTCGCGAGCTCGCGGAAGTCTTCCAAATTGCTGCGATAAACCCTTGGAACGACACGACTATGACATTCAACGCCGGCGACGAACCAAAGTATAGAACAATATGAGTGCTAGCCGCGTTAGTCCTTAGTCCCATCGTGGATGGGTTTCGACTTACCAAGGTCCTCATGGACGGCGGCAGCGGACTAAACCTCATTTACGAGGACACACCCCATAAAATGGAAATAGACAGGAGCCGCATCATGCAAAGTAACACAACCTTCCGAGGAATTATCCCCAGTCGGGAGGTGCGATGCGCGGGCAAAATCACACTTGACGTAGTATTCGGCACGCCGGAGAACTGCCGGTCCGAAGAAATAACTTTCCAAGTGGCTCCTTTCAGGAGCGGATATCACGTCCTGTTGGGGCGGGATGCTTTTACACGCTTTCAGGCCATACTCCATTACGGGTATATGAAGCTCAAAATTCCCGGTCCAAACGGCATAATCACTCTCGTCAGTGATCCGGGCATAGCACTCCGCGCTGAAAACAAAACCGCATCCCTAGCCCTGGAGGAGCTGTCTGAAGCCCTCGCAACTGAAGAATTAACCGCACTACGCTCCACGGTGGACAGGGATGACATGATCCTCGACAAACACCCTAAATCCACCTCCTTCAAACCAGCAGAAGAAATAGTCAAATTTCAGGTCCACCCAACGGACCCCAAGAAGACAGCATCTATTGGAGTTCAACTGAACCCAACAGTTGACACCACACTACGAGAATTCTTGCGCGAAAACTGGGACATATTCGCCTGGCACCCTTCAGATATGCCAGGGATCCCACAGGAGTGGCCGAACATAGCCTCAATATATTAAAGGGGTTCAAACCGGTCAAGCAATCACTGCGGCGCTTTTCTGAACCCAAGCGACAAGCCATGGGGGAGGAGCTGGCAAAACTCATTGAGGCCAGATTCATTAGAGAAATCAAACACCCGAACTGGCTGGCAAACCTGGTGATGGTACCAAAGAAGGACAAATCCTGGTGCCTGTGCGTCGATTTCAAAGACCTCAACAAGACTTGCCCTAAGGATCCCTTCCCCCTCCCCCGCATCGATCAAATCATTGACGCCACCGCAGGACATGACTCACTATGTTTCGTCGATGCATATTCCAGATACCATCAAATCAAAATGAAGGAGTCCGATCAAGCCGCAACAACATTTATCACCCCATATGGGCCATTCTGCTTCAACACCATGCCCTTTGGCCTCAAGAACGCCGGTGCCACATACCACCGCATGAATCAAACATGCCTGGAGAAACAGATCGTCAAAACAGTAGAAGCTTATGTCGATGACGTCGTCATCAAAACCAGGCACGTCGAAACACTAATAGATGACCTACGTCTTACATTCGACAACCTCCGGACGTATGACATTAAGATCAACCCGGAAAAGTGTGTCTTCGGCGTCCCCGCGGGAAAACTGTTGGGCTTCATCATTTCAAATAGAGGAATCGAAGCAAAGCCAGCCAAAATCCAAGCTTTGTCACAATTGGCTAAGCCAACAGACCTTAAACAAGTCCAAAAGCTTGCGGGTTGTGTAGCAGCTCTAAGCCGCTTTATCTCCAGATTGGGAGAAAAGGCACTGCCACTCTATCGCCTTCTATGACGAACCGACCACTTCGAGTGGAGGGATGATACGTCTCCAACGTATCTATAATTTTTGATTGCTCCATGCTATATTATCTTCTGTTTTGGACATTATTGGGCTTTATTATCCACTTTTATATTATTTTTGGGACTGACCTATTGACCCAGAGCCCAGAGCTAATTCCTGTTTTTTCCCTTGTTTCGGTGTTTCGAAGAAAAGGAATATCAAACAGAGTCGAAACGGAATGAAACCTTCTGGAGAAGTTATTTTTGGAAGGAAAGCAACCTGATTGACTTGGAGTGCACGTTAGGAAATAAATGAGGGAGCTACGAGGTAGGGGGGCGCGCCCACCCCCCTAGGGAGCGCCCTCCACCCTCGTGGGCCCCTCGTGGCTCCCTTGATGTATTTCTTCCGCCTATATATATCCATATACCCTAAAACGATCGGGGAGCACAATAGATTGGGAGTTCCGCCGCCAGAAGCCTCTGTAACCACCGAAATCCAATCTAGACCCGTTTCGGCACCCTGCCGGAGGGGGAATCCCTCTCCGGTGGCTGTCTTCATCATCCCGGTGTGCTCCATGACGAGGAGGGAGTAGTTTTCCCTCGAGGCTGAGGGTATGTACTAGTAGCTATGTGTTTGATCTCTCTCTCTCTCTCTCTCGTGTTTTTGAGGTGGTACAATCTTGATGTATCGCGAGCTTTGCTATTATAGTTGGATCTTATAATGCTTCTCCCCCTCTACTCTCTTGTAATGGATAGAGTTTTCCCTTTGAAGTTATCTTATCGGATTGAGTCTTTAAAGATTTGAGAACACTTGATGTATGTATTGCCGTGCGTATCTGTGGTGACAATGGGATATCACGTGATTCACTTGATGTATGTTTTGGTGATCAACTTGTGGGTTCTGCCCATGAACCTATGCATAGGGGTTGGCACACGTTTTCGTCGTGATTCTCCGGTAAAAAGTGTGAGGCGCTCTTTGAGGTTCTATGTGTTGGTTGAATAGATGAATTTGAGATTGTGTGATGCATATCGTATAATCATACCCACGGATACTTGAGGTGACATTGGAGTATCTAGGTGACATTAGGGTTTTGGTTGATTTGTGTCTTAAGGTTTTATTCTAGTACGAACTCTAGGGCTGTTTGTGACACTTATAGGAATAGCCCAACGGATTGATTGGAAAGAATAACTTTAAGGTGGTTTCGTACCCTACCATAATCTCTTTGTTTGTTCTCCGCTATTAGTGACTTTGGAGTGACTCTTTGTTGCATGTTGAGGGATAGTTATATGATCCAATTATGTTATTATTGTTGAGAGGACTTTCACTAGTGAAAGTATGTTTCAACACATTGCAATACCGTTTACGCTCACTTTTATCATTCGTTACCTTGTTGTTTTTATATTTTTAGATTACAAAAACTATTATCTACCATCCATATACCACTTGTATCACCATCTCTTCACTGAACTAGTGCACCTATACAATTTACCATTGTATTGGGTGTGTTGGGGACACAAGAGACTCTTTGTTATTTGGTTGTAGGGTTGCTTGAGAGAGACCATCTTCATCATACGCCTCCTACGGATTGATAAACCTTAGGTCATCCACTTGAGGGAAATTTGCTAATGTCCTACAAACCTCTGCACTTGGAGGCCCAACAACGTCTACAAGAAGAAGGTTGTGTAGTAGACATCAAGCTCTTTTCTAGCGCCGTTGCCGGGGAGGTTAGCGCTTGAAGGTATATCTTTAGATCTTGCAATCGAGTCTTTTAGTTTCTTGTTTTATCACTAGTTTAGTTTATAAAAGAAAATTACAAAAAAATATGGAATTAAGTTTGCCTCATACGCTTTATCTTTTCAATATCTTCTGTGAGTAGGATGGAAAGGAAAATTGTGCTCAAATGCTAGAACAAGAATGCATTGGAATGTTTGGCACTAAATATTTGAATGATGAGCATGATTGCAATGTTGTTAGTATGAATGCCTTGAATATCCATGATGCTAATGATATGCAAAGCCACAAGCTTGGGGAAGCTATGTTTGATGAAGATGATATTTTTTGTCCCCCAAGTTTTGATGAGCAAATTTATTATGATCATAGCATTCCTCCTATTTATGATGATTATATTGATGAAAGTGGATTTGGGGAGGTCATGACTTTATTTTGTGATGAATCCACTATTCCGGAAGAGGTTCCAATTGATTATGAGAACAAAGTTGCTATCTATGATGATTATTGTGATGAATTGTATGCTATAAAGAATAATTATATCCATGAAACTTGTCATCATGATTTTAGTTTTCAATTGGATTATGCCTCACATGATAATTATTTTGTTGAGTTTGCTCCCACTATTATTAATGAGAAGAATTTTGCTTGTGTGGAGAGTAATAAAATTTCTATGCTTGTAGATCATGAAAAGAGTGCTTTATGTGATAGTTATATTGTTGAATTCATTCATGATGCTACTGAAAATTATTATGAGGGAGGAATATATGCTTGTAGGAGTTGCAATAATATCAAGTTTCCTCCCTATGTGCTTAAAGTTTCAAAGTTATGCTTGTTTTGCCTTCCTGTGCAAGTTGATTCTTGTTCCCATAAGTTGTTTTCTCAAAAAATCCCTATGCATAGGAAGTGGGTTAGACTTAAATGTGCTAGTCATATTCTTCATGATGCTCTATTCATGTTACAATTCTTATCTTTTATGTGAGCATCATTGAAATCATCATGCCTAGCTAGGGGCGTTAAACGATAGCGCTTGTTGGGAGGCAACCCAATTTTATTTTTCTTACTTTCTTTTTGTTCCTGTTTTGTAATAAATAATTCATCTAGCCTCTGTTATGATTGAGTTTTTATGTTTAATTAGTGTTTGTGCCAAGTAGAACCGTTGGGAAGACTTGGGGAAAGTCTTGTTGATCTTGCTGTAAAAAACAGAAACTTTAGCGCTCACGAGAATTGCTGCCATTTTTAATTCGAGAGTGATATTTAGTTAATTATTTTTGCATATAATTAACAGATAAATTCCTCACGTCGAAAAATTTACTTAGAATTTTTGGGGTTCCAGAAGTTTGTGTTAGTTACAGATTACTACAGACTGTTCTGTTTTTGACAGATTCTGTTTTTCGTGTGTTGTTTGCTTATTTTGATGAATCTATGGCTAGTAAAAGAGTTTATAAACCATAGATAATTTGGAATACAGTAGTTTTAACACCAATATAGATAAAGAATGAGTTCATTGCAGTACCTTGAAGTGGTGTTTTGTTTTCTTTCGCTAACGGAGCTTACGAGTTTTCAGTTAAGTTTTGTGTTGTGAAGTTTTCAAGTTTTGGGTAAAGATTCGATGGACTATGGAATAAGGAGTGGCAAGAGCCTAAGCTTGGGGATTCCCAAGGCACCCCAAGTTAATATTCAAGGAAAACCAAAAGCCTAAGCTTGGGGATGCCCAAGGCACCCAAAGGTAATATTCAAGGACAACCAAAAGCCTAAGCTTGGGGATGCCCCGGAAGGCATCCCCTCTTTCGTCTTCGTACATCGGCAATGTTACTTGGAACTATATTTTTATTTGCCACATGATATGTGTTTGCTTGGACCATCATTTTATTTTATTTAGTTTTGCTTGCTGTTTGAATAAAATACCAAGATCTGAAATTCTTAAATGTTAGAGAGTCTTCACATAGTTGCATAATTATTCCACTACTCATTTATCTTCACTTATATCTTTCGGAGTAGTTTGTCATTGCTCTAGTGCATCACTTATATCCTTTTTGAGCACGGTGGTGGTTTTATTTTGTAGAAATAGGTGAACTCTCATGCTTCACTTATATTATTTTGAGAGTCTTTAGAACAACATGGTAATTTGCTTTGGTTATGAAATTAGTCCTAATATGATGGGCATCCAAGAGGGATATAGTAAAAATATATTCTTATGAGTGTTTTGAATACTAAGAGAAGTTTGATGCTTGATGATTGTTTTGAGATATGGAGGTAATAATATCAAAGTCGTGCTAGTTGAGTAGTTGTGAATTTGAGAAATGTTGTGTTGAAGTTTGCAAGTCCCGTAGCATGCACGTATGGTAAACATTAGAGCATCTCCAGCCGTTGGCCCCCCAGGGGGCACCTCAAATCGACCCCTGGGGGTGAGCCGGCGCAAAAACTCGGCTTGGGGCCGAGTTGGTCCCTAGCCGCCGGTCCCAGGGCCGTCCCTAGGCGCGTTCAAAAAAATTTAAATATATAGCAAAGTTCAAAGTTCGGCGATGTTCGGCATATATTACATTTAAAAAGCGGGTTTTTATTACATATATAATTAAAAAAGAACTGGCTAAAAGCAGAGTAGTCGCCGTCGTCGCTGCCATCGTCGTTGTTGTCTGGCTTCTCCTCCTTGACGCGGTCGTCCCTGGTGGACCCCTGACCGGCGTCGCCTATGCGGGCTGGTGGCGGCGGCGCGGCGTCGTCGTCGCTGTCCTCGATGACGACGATTCCTCCCTCGTCGCGGCCCCGGTGGCGCTGTGCGAATCGCCGCAGGGCGGCGCACTGGCGCTCCCTCGCCATCTTCAGGGAGTCCACGCGCGCCCATTCTAGGGCCGCGTCATCGTTGAGCTCGACATCGGCGCCGTGCTCCATCTTCACCGCGGGGAGGCCCGGCTCTGTCTTCACCGGCACCAGGCCCGGCTCCGTATTGGGCTTGACAAAGCACGGAGGAGCCGCTGAGGGGGCGCGCCGGCCGCCCTCATTGATGACGATGTCGGCGCTGCGAGTGCGCCGACCGGGCAGCGTCTCCGCTGCGGGCTTGGCCTTTACGCCGAGCAGCCGGAGCGCCGGACGAGTGTGAGGAAGAGAGGGAGAAGGAGGAAGAAGAGGAGGCTTCGAACCTGTTGGGCAACCATTGCCCGTCGCGTCGGTGGTGAGCCGTGACCGTGGTGGCCGCCCTCGCCGGGGGGTATGCCAACGGCGGGTCATTGCCTCCCTCGAGGTACGTCAGAACGCCCTCGAGGGTGCGGCCAGGGACACCCCACCATAGGTGGCGTCCCTCGCTGTTCTTCGGTCCACCCACCACAGGCACGCCATTGGTGGATGCCATCCTCTACTGCTGCCGACGCTGGAAGTACGCCGTCCATGCTACTATGTTGTCGGGGGCGTACTCGGGGAGGGCGAGCTGGGCGTCGGTGAGGGAGGTGCGCACGACGTCGACCTCGTCGGTGAAGTAACCCAGTTTCGCCACAGCGTCGGGCAATGGGGGAATGGGCACTCCCCCGTTGCCGAGTCTCCACCCCGTTGGCATGGCGTGCATGTCCGGCGGCGCCGGGATGTTCGCCTGGAACAGGAGCCAAGACTCCTGTTCGTGGAGCGATCGACGGTCGAAGCCGTTGGCCGCAGCCTCATCGCCGAGGAATCGCTCAGCCATCGGGAGAGGGAGGGAGGGAGAGGGAGGGCTCGGTGGCAGCGCTCGGGAGAGGGAGGGCTCGGCGGGGTGCTCGGGAGAGGTAGATGGCGGGCTAGGGCTGGTGTGGCTGGTGTAGCTAGAGGCGAGGGAGGCCACCGGCTTATATAGCGGTGCCGCCCCGCGTGTACGCGTGCGAGGGAGGGGAGGCATCGGCACGCCGCCCCGTGAACGCGCCGCCCGTGAGGAACCACTGGTAAGGCTGACCGGCAGCAGCCTTGCCATTGATTCCCCGTGGGAAACCGAGGCGTTCGGGGAAGAAGACGCGCAGTGTCGCTGACACGGCGGGCCCGCGTCTCTTTCATGCCAAAACCGCTCGCCCCGGCGCCCCCGAGCCCCCCCCCCCCCGCGCCTCCGAGCGCCCCCAGTGCGCCGGGTTCGGCATGGGTCCGTCGGCGCTAAATTCGGCCCAGGCTGGCGAAAATCGGGCTCCTAGGGGCGTGACTGGGCCGATTTTTCAGCGTCGGCGTGAAAAAAATGCCTGGGGAGGCCTTTCTGGGGGCGCGGCTGGAGATGCTCTTATGTAACAAATTTTAAGCATGAGGTGTTCTTTGATTGTCCTTATGAGTGGCGGTCGGGGACGAGCGATGGTCTTTTCCTACCAATCTATCCCCCTAGGAGCATGCGCGTAGTGCTTGGTTTTTGATGACTTGTAGATTTTTGCAATAAGTATGTGAGTTCTTTATGACTAATTTTGAGTCCATGGATTATATGCACTCTCACCCTTCCATCATTGCTAGCCTCTTCGGTACTGTGCATTGCCCTTTCTCACATTGAGAGTTGGTGCAAACTTCGCTGGTGCATCCAAACCCCGTGATATGATACGCTCTTTCACACATAAACCTCCTTATATCTTCCTCAAAACAGCCACCATACCTACCTATTATGGCATTTCCATAGCCATTCCGAGATATATTGCCATGCAGCTTTCCACCATTCCGTTTATCATGACACATTCATCATTGTCATATTGCTTAGCATGATCATGTAGTTGACATAGGATTTGTGGCAAAGCCACCGTTCATAATTATTTCATACATGTCACTCTTGGTTCATTGCATATCCTGGTACACCGCCGGAGGCATTCATATAGAGTCATACTTTGTTCTAGTATCGAGTTGTAATCATTAAGTTGTAAATAAATAGAAGTGTGATGATCATCATTTTCTAGAGCATTGTTCCAAGTGAGGAATAAAAAAAGGGGGAGAAGGCCCAGAAAAAAGGATAGAAAAGAGAGAAGGGACAATGCTACTATCCTTTGCCACACTTGTGCTTCAAAGTAGCACCATAATCCTCATGATAGAGAGTCTCTTGTTTTGTCACTTTCATATACTAGTGGGAATTTTTCATTATAGAACTTGGCTTGTATATTCCAACAATGGGCCTCCTCAAGTGCCCTAGGTCTTCGTGAGCAAGCAAGTTGGATGCACACACACTTAGTTTCTTTTGTTGAGCTTTCATACATTTATAGCTCTAGTGCATCTGTTGCATGGCAATCCCTACTCCTTGCATTAACATCAATCGATGGGCATCTCCATAGCTCATTGATTAGCCTCGTTGATGTGAGACTTTCTCCTTTTTGTCTTCTCCACATAAGCCCCATCATCATATTCTATTCCACCCATAGTGCTATATCCATGGCTCACGCTCATGTATTGCATGAAGGTTTATAAAGTTTGAGATTACTAAAGTATGAAACAATTTCTTGGCTTGTCATCGGGGTTGTGCATGATGAGAGCATACTTGTGTGACGAAAATGGAGCATGATTAAACTATATGATTTTCCAGGGATGAACTTTCTTTGGCCATGTTATTTTGAGAGGACATAATTGCTTAGTTAGTATGCTTGAAGTATTATTATTTTTATGTCAGTACGAACTTTTATTTTGAATCTTTTAGATCTGAATATTCATACCACAATTAAGAAGAATTACATTGAAATTATGCCAAGTAGCACTTCGCATCAAAAATTCTGTTTTTATCATTTACCTACTCAAGGACGAGCAGGAATTAAGCTTGGGGATGTTGATACGTCTCCAACGTATCTATAATTTTTGATTGCTCCATGCTATATTATCTTCTGTTTTGGACATTATTGGGCTTTATTATCCACTTTTATATTATTTTTGGGACTAAGCTATTGACCCAGAGCCCAGTGCTAGTTCCTATTTTTCCCCTTGTTTCAGTGTTTCGAAGAAAAGGAATATCAAACGGAGTCGAAACGGAATGAAACCTTCTGGAGAAGTTATTTTTGGAAGGAAAGCAACCTGATAGACTTGGAGTGCACGTCAGGAAATAAACGAGGGAGCCACGAGGAAGGGGGTGCGCCCACCCCCCTAGGGCGCGCCCTCCACCCTCGTGGGCCCCTCGTGGCTCCCCTGATGTATTTCTTCCGCCTATATATATCCATATACCCTAAAATGATCGGGGAGCACAATAGATCGGGAGTTCCGCCGCCAGAAGCCTCTGTAACCACCGAAAACTAATCTAGACCCGTTCCGGCACCTGCTGGAGGGGGAATCCCTCTCCGGTGGCCAACTTCATCATCCTGGTGCACTCCATGACGAGGAGGGAGTAGTTCTCCCTCGGGGCTGAGGGTATGTACCAGTAGCTATGTGTTTGATCTCTCTCTCTCCCTCTCATGTTCTTGAGGTGGTACGATCTTGATGTATCGCGAGCTTTGCTATTATAGTTGGATCTTATGATGTTTCTCCCCCCTCTACTCTCTTGTAATGGATTGAGTTTTCCCATTGAAATTATCTTATTGGATTGAGTCCTTAAAGATTTGAGAACACTTGATGTATGTCTTGCCGTGCGTATCTATGGTGACAATGGGATATCACGTGATTCACTTGATGTATGTTTTGGTGATCAACTTGCGGGTTCCGCCCATGAACCTATGCATAGGGGTTGGCACATGTTTTCATCGTGATTCTCCGGTAAAAACTTTGGGGCACTCTTTGAGGTTCTATGTGTTGGTTGAATAGATGAATCTGAGATTATGTGATGCATATCGTATAATCATACCCACGGATACTTGAGGTGACATTGGAGTATCTAGGTGACATTAGGGTTTTGGTTGATTTGTGTCTTAAAGTGCTATTCTAGTACGAACTCTAGGGCTGTTTGTGACACTTATAGGAATAGCCCAACAGATTGATTGGGAAGAATAACTTTGAGGTGGTTTCATACCCTACCATAATCTCTTTGTTTGTTCTCCGCTATTAGTGACTTTGGAGTGACTCTTTGTTGCATGTTGAGGGATAGTTATATGATCCAATTATGTTATTAATGTTGATAGGACTTGCACTAGTGAAAGTATGAAGCCTAGGCCTTGTTTCAACACATTGCAATACCGTTTACGCTCACTTTTATCATTCGTTACCTTGCTGTTTTTATATTTTCAGATTACAAAAACTATTATCTACCATCCATATACCACTTGTATCACCATATCTTCGCCGAACTAGTGCACCTATACAATTTACCATTGTATTGGACACAAGAGACTCTTTGTTATTTGGTTGTAGGGTAGCTTGAGAGATACTATCTTCATGCTACGCCTCCTACGAATTGATAAACCTTAGGTCATCCACTTTAGGGAAATTTGCTACTGTCCTACAAACCTCTGCACTTGGAGGCCCAACAACGTCTACAAGAAGGAGGTTGTGTAGTAGACATCAACGGACGCGGCAACAGCCGGACTGGAGGAAATAAAAACCCTTCTTGAAGGCAATCCAATTCTGGCGGCAACAAATGCCGGCGAACCGATGTTATTATACATATCGGCAACACACCAGGTGGTGAACGCCGTACTTATCGTCGAAGGAGAATAGGACGGACATAAATTCCCGCTTCAGAAGACAGTATACTATGTATCTACTGTCCTTACACCATGCAAATCCCGGTACCCTCATTATCAAAAAATAGCATATGCGGTCTTCATGGCATCTCGAAAGCTCCGTCATTACTTCCAGGAGTGTTCGATCACGGTGGCCTCCGAAGTACCACTCAATGACATTATAAACAATCGCGATGCTACGGGCCGGGTTGCCAAATGGGCCATTGAACTCCTCCCATTTGACATTACATATAAACCGTGTCGAGCTATCAAATCCCAAGTACTGGCTGACTTCGTCGCCGAATGGACAGAGGTTGAACTCCCTAATGAGTACGACACATACTCCAATTGGGTCATGTACTTTGACGGCTCCAAAATGCTCGCAGGGTTCGGAGCGGGTGTTGTTTTAACGTCCCCTACTGCAGACATTGTCCAGTACGTTCTCCAAATACTATACACAGACTCCAATAACGCAGCCGAATACGAGGCCTTATTACATGGTCTCCGGATGGCTGTCTCCATGGGCATACAACGCCTAGAAGTACGCGAGGATTCCAACATGGCAATATCTCAAATAAACAGAGATTTCGACGCTAAAGATCCAAAGATGGCAGTGTATCGTAACGCAATCATAAAAATGTCGGCCCGGTTTGAGGGGCTCGAGTTCCATCATGTGGCGCGAGAAAGTAATCAAGCAGCGGATGTTCTTCCTCGTATCAGCGCTAAGCGCGACCCCATCCCACCTAACATTTTCCTGGAAAGGCTATTCAAGCCATCCGTGGTGTGGCAGGGGGAAAATGGCAATACTAGTCCGGAAGTAAACATAATCCAAGACCTCGGAAACACCGACGTTGTCGAGGGCTCAGCCATCGAAATAACACCATCGGTGCATCTCATCATGGCAGTCATTGCCCCATGGACCGAACCCTGCCTGGCCTACCTCAACAGGAAAGAGCTTCCCGAGGACCAGAATGAGGCCCGCTGTATTGGCCGGCATTTAAACGCCTACAAGGTTCATGATGGAGAGCTTCAACGATGTATATCCGAGGAAGAGGGGTGGCAGCTCTTGGCTGAAATTCATGGAGGGCTCAGCGGTCACCACGCCGCAGCTCGGGCCCTTGTTAGCAAGGCCTTCCATACAAGGTTTTATTGGCCGACGACCCGAGCAGATGCACAAGACCTTGTCCAACGTTGCATCGGATGCCAACTCTTTGCCAATCAAAGCCATATGCCCCCACCGCCTTACAAACAATCCCCATCACTTGGCCTTTTGCGGTCTGGGGACTCGACATGGTTGGACCCCTTAAAGGGGGAAGCCATAAGAAAAAATATCTGCTGGTTATGGTGGACAAATTCACTAAGTGGATAGAGGCCAAGCCGGTCAAAACGGCTGAGTCTGGCCCAGTGATAGACTTCATATCTGGGGTTGTGCACCGTTACAGTGTCCCACACAGCATGATCACTGACGACGGCTCCAATTTCACAGCCGGCAAAGTAAAAACCTGGTGTACTAATCTGGGTATTAAACTCGATTACGCCTCTGTCTACCACCCACAAACCAACGGTCAAGTCGAATGAGCTAACGGTCTCATTATGAGTGGCATCAAGCCCAGACTAGTGCGGTCCTTGAAAGAATCAGACAAGCACTGGGTTGAGGAGCTCGACTCCGTACTCTGGGGGATGCAGACCACACTCATCCGCACTACCGGATACACACCTTTCTTCATGGTGTATGGCGCAGAGGCCGTATTGCCCTGCGATATTATTCACGACTCACCTCGAGTGCGTATGTACGAAGAGAGAGAAGCCGAGCTTGATCGGCAGGATGGCCTAGATGCCCTAGAGGAGGAACGCGATGTCGCAATAGCCCATTCAGCATTCTACTAATAGCAGGCTCAAAGATATCAAAGCAGAGAAGTACGGGCCAAGACATACAACGTTGGCGAACACGTTCTACGCCTGCCAGAGAAGAAAAAGGAAAAACTCAAGCCCAAATGGGAGGCTCCCTTCATAATTGACGAAGTTCTCACCGGACGAGCGTACCGTCTTTGCGATGGATCAGACAATCGCCTCGAGCCGAACCCCTGGAACGCGGCCAGACTCCGAAGATTCTATGCCTAGCGCCAAACCTCATGTTCATTTCCTCCTCCCCTGTAGCTTCCATTATTTTTCTCTCTTTTTCGATTACTTTCTTCTTTCTTGCTTTAAAGCTTCGGTACGGCTAGACCGCACAACATCGACACATACATCTTTAAATATGTATGTTACTTGTACTTGGGGGCTTCTCGGACAGAAGTTCTTGTCATTCCTTGAGCATTAAAGCTCCTCACATATGAGTTTTTCCATATGTACCTACTCTTCGCCACTATATGCATCGATATGACTTAAATTTTGGCCAAGCTGGGTTGCCTGGCTCCTGTGCTTATGCCCTACGTTCCCGTTAGTTCGGCCAGGGCATAAAGGGAGCACCTCTGCGATTATTACTGCCGGGTCATCCGGATGTGTACCTCAGACTGGGTGAAGCCAAAAGCTAGCGTTCTTAAGGGAATATTCAGTCAGTGAATTAAAGATGTTTTCTAAACTCACTCCATTATGCACCCCCAGAAATCATACAAACTGTGGTGCTTGCATCACAATTCGGACATGTACATTAAATGCATGCACACCCAGAAAAAGGAACCCTTAATGGACCTATTCTCTCTGGAAGATGTTTCTTATGATATCAATGTAATATAACATAGCTAGCCGGATACAACTTGTCTATTCAAGCAACTATGACCCCTATGCCTAGTTTTCCAGGCATACCCCAACCTATTCGGCCGCGACGGTATTCGGAAACACTCTGCACCTTCGGGTCCGGAGGTGGAAGTGAAAAGGTCCGCCATGACAAATGATATACAATTCAGCTAGACGAGGAAAGTACACAATCACTTGGACTCGAACACCTCTTACTCTACACCTTCCAACAGGCAGTCTAACTTACAATCCTGTTGAAAATATTTGGCGGCCACCTCTACTTGGTCATATACTATACTAACGGGAATTTCTTCCCCATTCGGCCCTACTGGCCCGACATGAGACATGTGATTAGGATCCATCTTGGTATAGCACGTCTTCACCATGTCCCAGGCCTCTCGCACACCCTCTCGGCATGCAGATATCTTCCACAGCCGGATACACCACCGCACTCCTTGAACAGCTCTACCAGCTTCTCGATGCTTCCTGGAGGGGAGTCGGATGGCCATTAAGCCTTGGCTACACTCCGCATAGCCTGCCGAGCTTGCTTGTGCAATTACGACAGCTCTTGCAGAAGATCATTTGATGATCCGGACACTTCCTCTTCGGGGCGGTTTGTCAACACACCTGCAATTACAGCTATATCAGCTACCGCTGCCTCCAAACTGTTATAAGATAAAAGCGGCCACATACTGACTATGCCGCCTCGGAGCTTCTTGTTCTCCTTCACAGAGTCGGCTAGCTGCGCTCACACATATTTCAGTTCTTCGCCTAGGTTGATGTTCGAATCCTGGAGTTTCTTTTTCTCTCCAACGACCTTTGCCAATACACGCTCGCCCGCTGCTAGTAGCCTTTTGGCTCTGTGTTCTTCGCTTCGAGCAGCGTCCAGCTGCTCTTGTACTTGGTCTAAATGACCCAAGACAAAGATTAGAACCCAGATTCACACTATCGGTGTAGCCTTATGAATTTTCGATAGAGGAAAATATTACTTGGAGATGCCTTGTATTTCTCCAGTTTGGTGTTAGCAGCAAGCAGCTAGCATTGACACTTTTCTAGTTCCTGAGCTAGCTGGGTATTCTTCTCCGTAAGCACCTGGTTGTACATTGATCCTTAAATCAGTTGTTTCAACTCCTTTAAGTCTCGGGGGCTACTGGCATATGGTTATCATAGTCAGACAAAGCGAATTTACCTGTACATCTTTTAAATGTTGCTTGGTGGCCCTGCTAATCCCATCTCGAGCAGCCCAGATGTATGCATCGGCTGCGTTGAAGGCGTTAAACGACTCTTCTGAAAATCCAGGATCTTGTAAAATGGCCCGGCGGCGCCGATGATTCATAGCACTCTCCACTTCCAAGTTGGTGATGGATACATCGTCCGAGTCCTCGGCTGGAGGACAGTCCGGCGTCGCCCCTGCATCAGCCCCTGTCTTCATGGCAGGATTTGAATCCTGGTTGTGGGAAGTACGGCCGCTCGGACCCCTGGATATAGTCCGGCACGCCTTCCTCCTTGCAAATGGAAAACGGGAAGGTCACGGTTGGACGTGACTGCTCAGGGGCAGGTTGGTGAATTCATACCTCTTTGATGAAGGCACGGCCATATCTTCGTTTGCTTTCCTCTTGGAAGGCTTGTCCGGCACGGGAACCAATCTCTTCGAAATCGCCAAACGTCTCCCCTGTGAAGCACGATACAGTGTGATGGGTGAGGCGGAATAAGAGCACTCTTTTAGAGAAGGTGTTTCTTAATTATTTACATGAGAAGCAGGAAGAAGGCCAGGACAGTCAGCGGTGATGGCCACTTTTGTGCCGTCATAGCTTGTCTGGTAGAACACTCCCCCCGCGAGCACCATGAATATATCTGAATCCTCTTAAAACCCAGGATATAGTTCCCGGTTGTGGATCTCCGGCTGAGGGGCAGGACTATGAAGTCCTTCTGTGACCTTCCGCCAGTGCTGCCATAACAAATAGACTTGAAATTTATCAAAAGTAATCCGGAAGGGGAATGAGTGGAATCGAAGGGTCGAAGCTTACCCAACTAGGAGGATTATACATAGAATATCCATCTATGTGATTAATGCGAAGAAACTCATCTTCCTCCCCTTTAAAAAGCTCGGCCAATATTTTGGCCAGAGCGGCGGGGGTATTCGGACCCTTCCGGCCATAACGAGAGGCATCATCCTCTCCATTATAGTGCCACATGGGCAGCCCTCTGTATTGTAGCGGCTAAACCCCATGCACTATGGAGATCGCCATTACCTTGATTATTGTAAGATCGGACTGAGTGAGCGTCTTTATCTTGCTCATAAGCTGGCAAACTTCTGTGCTTTCCTCCTCTTCAAGACTCTAAGGGCACCAACTGTGGCGTTTCTTTAGCGGAACGCTTGCAAATTCAGGAAGACCCTTTCGAACTGGGTCGGGAAGCGCGGCGTCCTCAATATATAACCATTCAGAAGGCCATTCTTCGGATGCCTTCCTTGGTGTGCTGGACAGATATCCGGTATCAGCGATACGCCATACTTCGGCTCCACCCACTTCAAATATTGATTACACGGGACAAGACAGAACAACTTCGTCCATAGCTCGAAATGAACCTCGATACCCAGGAATAATTCACATAAAGCGACGTAACCCACAATGTGCAGAACGGAGGCAGGGGTGAAGTTGTGCAACTGGAGGCCATAGTATTCCAGAAGCCCTCGGAGGAACGGATGAATGGGAAATCCAACGCCCCTTAGCAGGTAGGGGACGAAACATACTCGTTCTCCCCTAGATGGATTTGGGAAGTCCTCTGCCCGAATCTCGCCATTGAAGGAATCTAGCCCCGCTCGAACAGGAACTAGATCTGCGAGGGGGGGGGGGAATCCCTGTGTTTGTAGCTCCGTCAATTGACTGTGGGACACTGAACACCTCTCCCACTGGCCTTTCTCTTGGCCGGAACGGGTGGAGGAGCTGGGGATGCTAGCCATGCTAGAATGGTTTCTCCCAAGCAGTTTCCGGGGATTTCCTCTATGTGGTGCCGAATGGATCTAGGATCCGATCTCTTTAATAGGCGCTCTCCCTTGCATGGGTGGGGTGTTATCTGCAAAAATACCCTGACCTTCTGCATTTGCTTGACACGTGGGAGGTGAAGTTATTTAACGCGTAGAAGCCGAGGCGAGCGACATGGAACCAATGGCCGAATACATCACTTGGAGATCATTAAAGGAGGAACTCGCCTTGCAATGCCGAAGACAATTTGTGTGTCAAACACCTCGCTATTGAAGACTGGTTCGGGGGCTACTGAGGGAGTCCTGGACTAAGGGGTCCTCGGGTGTTCGGCCTATTATCCATGGGCCGGACTAATGGGCTGTGAAGATATGAAGGCCGAACACTGTACATGTGTCCGGATTGGACACTCCTTGGCGTGGAAGGCAAGTTTGGCGACCGGCTATGAAGATTCCTTCTTATGTAACTGACTCTATGTAAACCCTAGACCCCCCCGGTGTCTATATAAACCGGAGGGGTTAGTATATTCATTACCGTAGTCATACAGGCTAGGCTTCTACGGTTTAGCCATTACGATCTCGTGGTAGATCAACTCTTGTAACACCTATATTCATCAATATCAATCAAGCAGGACGTAGGGTATTACCTCCATAGAGAGGGCCCGAACCTGGGTAAACATAGTGTCCCCTGTCTCCTGTTACCATCGATCCTAGACGCACAATTCGGGACCCCCTACCCGAGATCCGCTGGTTTTGACACCGACAGTTGGTGGTAAGCAGTATGACTAATATCGCCCACAACTCTTTGTGTTCTACTCGTGCATATATTATCTATGCATAGACCTGGCTCGGGTGCCACGGTAGGGAAACGTAGTAATTCAAAAAAATCCTACGATCACGCAAGATCTATCTAGGAGATGCATAGCAATGAGATGGGAGAGTGTGTTCATGTACCCTCGTAGACCGAAAGCGGAAGCGTTTAGTAGCGCAGTTGATATAGTCGAACGTCTTCACGATCCAACCGATCCAAGTATTGAACGTACGGAACCTCCGTGTTCAGCACATGTTCAGCACGATGACGTCCCTCGAGCTCTTGATCCAATAGATGGTCGAGGGAGAGTTTCATCAGCACGACGGTGTGATGATGGTGTTGATGATGTGATCCACGCAGGGCTTCGCCTAAGCACTACGACAATATGACCGAGGTGGTAAACTATGGAGGGGGCACCGCACACGGCTAAGATAATTGATGGTGTGCCTTTGGGGTGCCCTCTGCCAATGTATATAAAGGAGGGGGAGGAGGAGGCCGGCCAAGGGGGAGGTGCGCCAAGGGGGAGTCCTACTAGGACTCCGACCTAGTAGGATTCGGCCCCCCTTTCCTTCCAATGGAGAGGGGGAAAGGGGGAAGGAGGAAGAGAGAGAAGGAAAGAGGGGGTCGCGCCCCCTCCCCTTGTCGAGTTCGGATTGGGGCAAGGGGCGCACCCCACCTCCTGTGGCCTGCCTCCTCTCTTCCACTATGGCCCATTAGGCCCAATTACTTTCCCAGGGGTTCCGGTAACCTCCCGGTACTCCAAAAAATCCCCCATCTTCTTCAGAACCGTTCCGGGGTGTCTGTATATAACCTTCCAATATATCAATCTTTATCTCTCGACCATTTCAAGACTCCTCGTCATGTCTGTGATCTCATCCGGGACTCCGAACAAACTTCTGTCATCAAAAACACCTAACTCATAATACAAATCATCATCGAACGTTAAGCGTGCGGACCCTACGGGTTCAAGAACTATGTTTCCGGTCAATAACCAATAGCGGAACCTGGATGCTCATATTAGCTCCTACATATTCTACGAATATCTTTATCGGTCAAACCGCATAACAACATACGTCATTCCCTTTATCATCAGTATGTTACTTGCCCGAGATTCGATCGTCGGTATCATCATAACTAGTTCAATCTCATTACCGGCAAGTCTCTTTACTCGTTCCGTAATGCATCATCCCACAACTAACTCATTAGTCACATTGCTTGCAAGGCCTATAGTGATGTGCATTACCGAAACGGCCCAGAGATACCTCTCCGATACACCGAGTGACAAATCCTAATCTCAATCTATGCCAACTCAACAAACACCTTCGGAGACACCTATAGAGCATCTTTATAATCACCCAGTTACGTTGTGACGTTTGATAGCCCATAAGGTGTTCCTCCAGTATTCGGGAGTTGCATAATCTCATAGTTAGAGGAATGTGTATAAGTGATGAAGAAAGCAATAGCAATAAAACTAGACGATCATAATGCTAAGCTAACGGATGGGTCTTGTCCATCACATCATTCTCTAATGATGTGATCCCGTTCATCAAATGACAACACATGTCTATGGTCAGGAAACTTAACCATCTTTGATTAACGATCTAGTCAAGTAGAGGCATACTAGGGACACTCTGTTTGTCTATGTATTCACACATGTACTAAGTTTCCGGTTAATACAATTCTAGCATGATTAATAAACATTTATCATGATATAAGGAAATATAAAAAACAACTTTATTATTGCCTCTATGGCATATTTCCTTCACCCCTGCCCCCGTATATAAAGGAGGATAGGGGAGGAGTCTGCCCATAGGGACGCGCCATGGGGGGAAACGGACTTGGACTCTTGCGGAGGGGTAAAGGGGGAAGGAGAGGGAGAGGGAGAAGGAAAGAGGGGAAGCGCCCCCTGTCCAATTTGGACTGCGCATGGGGGGCGCCACCCCTTGTGGGCCACCCTTCCTCTCCCCTATGGCCCAAGTTGGCTCATTACTTTCCCCGGGGGGTTCCGGTAATCCCTCGGTACTCCGATAAATATCCGAAACACTCTAAAACCATTCCAGTGTCCGAATACTATCGTCAATATATTAATATTTACCTCTCAACCATTTTGAGACTCCTCGTCATGTTAGTGATCTCATCCGGGACTCCGACCAATCTTTGGTCACCAAAACCACATAACTCATAATACAAATCATCATCGAACATTAAGCGTGCGGACCCTACGGGTTTGAGAACTATGTAGACATGACCGAGACACATCTCCGGTCCATAACCAACAGCGGAACTTGGATGCTCATATTGGTTCCTACATATTCTACGAAGATCTTTATCGGTCACACTGTAATGACAACATACGTTATTCACTTTGTCATCCGGATGTTACTTGCCCGAGATTCGATTGTTGGTATCCTCATACCTAGTTCAATCTCGCTACTCGCAAGTCTCTTTACTCGTTCCGTAATGCATCATCCCATAACTAACTCAATAGTCACATTGCTTGCAAGGCTTATTATGATGTGCATTACCGGGAGGGCCCAAAGATACCTCTCCGATACTCGGAGTGACAAATCCTAATCTCGATCTATGCCAACCCAACAAACACGTTCGGAGACATCTCTAGAGCTTCTTTATAATCACCCAGTTACGTTGTGATGTTTGATAGCACACAATGTGTCCCTCCTATTGGGGAAAGTAGCATGCAATTTCAAAAAAATTCCTACGATCATGCAAGATCTATCTAGGAGATGCATAAAAACGAGAGGGGAGAGTGTGTCCACATACCCTCGTAGACTGAAAGTGGAAGCGTTAGCTTAATGCTGTTGATGTAGTTGAACGTCTTCGCGATCCAACCGATGAAGCACTGAACATACGGCACCTCCGAGTTCTGCACACGTTCAGCTCGATGACGCCCCTCGAACTCTTGATCCAGCAAATTGTCGAGGGAGAGTTTTGTCAGCACGAAGGCGTGGTGACGGTGATGGTGATGTGATCTACGTAGGGCTTCGCCTAAGCACTACGACAATATGACTGGAGGAGTAAACTGTGGAGGGGGGCACCGCACATGGTTAATAGAACAATTGATGTGCTTTGGGGTGCCCCCTGCCCCCGTATATAAGGGAGGATAGGGGAGGAGGCTGGCCCTAGGGGGCACGCCAAGTGGGGGGAACCCACTAGGACTCCTAGTCCTAGTCGGCCCCTTCCTTTCTTTCATAGGGGAAAAGGGAAGGAGAGGGAGAGGGAGAAGGAAAGGGGGGCCGTGCCCCCTCCCCTTTTCCAATTCATACTGCCCATGGGGGGCGTGCCACCCCTTGTGCGCTGCCCTCTCTCTCCCCTATGGCCCATGTTGGCCCATTACTTTCCCGAGGGGGTTCCAGTAACCCCTGTGTACTCCGATAAGTATCCGAAACACTCCGAAACCATTCTGGTGTCCGAATACTATCATCCAATATATCAGTCTTTACCTCTCGACCATTTCGAGACTCCTCGTCATGTCTGTGATCTCATCCGAGACTCCGAACAATCTTCGGTCACCAAAACACATAACTCATAATACAAATCTTCATCGAATGTTAAGTGTGCGTACCCTATAGGTTCAAGAACTATGTAGACATGACCGAGACACATCTCTGATCAATAACCAACAGCGGAACCTAGATGCTGATATTAGTTCCTACATATTCTACGAAGATCTTTATCGGTCAAACCGTAATGACAACATACGTTATTCCCTTTGTCATCGGTATGTTACTTGCTCGAGATTCGATCGTCAGTATCCTCATAGCTAGTTCAATTTCGTTACTGGCAAGTCTCTTTAATCGTTCTATAATGCATCATACCCTAACTAACTCATTAGTCACATTGCTTGCAAGGCTTATCATGATGTGCATTACCGAGAGGACCTAGAGATACCTCTCCGATACTCGGAGTGACAAATCCTTACCTCGGTCTATGCCAACCCAACAAACACCTTCGGAGACACTTGTAGGGCATCTTTATAATCACCCGGTTATGTTGTGACGTTTGATAGCACACAAGGTGTTCCTCCGGTATTCAGGAGTTGCATAATCTCATAGTCAAAGGAATATGTATAAGTCATGAAGAAAGCAATAAAAATGAAACTTAATGATCATTATGCTAAGATAATGGATGGGTCTTATCCATCACATCACTCTCCTAATGATGTGATCCCGTTCATCAAATGACAACAGATGTCTATGGTCAGGAAACTAAACCATCTTTGATTAACAAACTAGTCAAGTAGAGGCATACTAGGGACACTTTGTTTCGTCTATGCATTCACACATGTATCAAGTTTCCGGTTAATACAATTCGAGCATGAATAATAAACATTTATCATGATATAAGGAAATATAAATAACAACTTTATTATTGCCTCTAGGGCATATTTCCTTCAGTCTCCCACTTGCACTAGAGTCAATAATCTAGATTACATTGTAATGATTCTAACACCCATGGAGTCTTGGTGTTGATCATGTTTTGCTCGTGGAAGAGGCTTAGTCAAGGGTCTGCAACATTCAGATCCGTATGTATCTTGCAAATCTCTATGTCTCCCTCCTTGACTTGATTGCGAATGGAGTTGAAGTGTCTCTTGATGTGTTTGGTTCTCTTGTGAAATCTAGATTCCTTTGCTTAAGGCAATTGCCACTACTGCAGGATGGTCCAAACACGACACTACGATCAGAGACCATTCGACGAAACTATGTGTGATGCCATAATCACAAACGGTGGTGTAAAAAATGTCAAAAAAGGTGCAAAACGTTTGTGATGACGGATGCATCAAACACAGTTCAGATTTTAGTTGCGTGTGTGTTGCAGGGCATACGGTTCAGTTCAATTAGCTGTTTGGGATGAGGAGGAACAAAAGAAATGGGCAGCCAGACGAAGGTGTGTGCGATATACAACATACGGTTCACTAGGATGAACTGTGTGTGATTAGGAAACACAATGGAAATGGTTCAACTGAACAAGATGTGTGTGATATGCGGCAAATAGGTCCGTAATCAGAAATGTGTGCGAAGACCAATAATAACACATATGATTGCTGCTAATAAGCCATGTGATTTGCTCTGTCTACAGAAGAATAACATGTATATATATAACTGAAATAAACATCCAATTACATAAGTGACTATACAGATCATTCGCACACACCTCAATAAACAATCGCATGCATTCTAAAGTAGGAGAAATGATCGTCTAGTCATCTACTTCTTGTGATGCTCCCGCCACTGCTCTGTGGCTCGATCCCTTGTCTGGGGCAGGAAGAAGCAACTTCCTCATGTCAACGATCCGCCTATACATCTCGTAGCTTGTGTACGCGTCCTTGGCTGGGTACTTGACATGTTGTTCATCCAGTTCTCTCATGCCACACACTGTGCCAGGCGTTCTTGTCCTTCTTGCTCTCATTCTTCATCTTCATGTAGTAGGAGTCGATGATGGCCGAGGTGAGGTCAACTAGCGAGTTCAGTTTGTTTTTGTCGCTGCCCCACACCTTGTAGTGGTGCTGGATGTTGACAAGATTCAGGCATTTCAAGACCAAAACCTTGAACGCTTTTAGATCGTTGGTGGTGTCCACCATAGCAAAATTGTAGTCGGAGCTATTGATAAACCTAGAGAAACGCTCGCAAGGCCTTGTGGCAAGGTGGTAGTGGTAGATGAGGACGTCATGTCACATGCACAACTGGGCGAGGGCAACCTTCTGATCGTGCTCGGCACGACCGATGGTGTACTTGAGGTCGAAGCCGACCACTTGGTACCTGTCCTCGGCAAGGAACTACTCCATAGTTTGGATGGAGCTCTCCACCGATACCTGATCATTCGTGTACACCACCGAGAGGGCCTTCCCCTCACGTGCGTGTCCACTACGTGATGCATGGTGAACTTCCTGCCGTTGTCGTCGGCGGCCGCTGGGAGCGCCATTGGAGCCACAGAGATCGCCATTGGAACCGCTGGATGTCCTCTCTATTTGTGTCGTCATGGGTGTGCTTATTGTGTCGTGTGACGCGAGAGATGAAGGTAAATGGCCGCAGGAATAAATGGGGGTCAGGCGGCCTGGATTCTCTGCATGTCCGCATGGCAGTTTTTGCAGCGGGTAACTGCATTGTCGCGCCGCGCCCGGCGCAACCGCATGCGCACGAACGTGCGTGATCGTGCGCCGGCCCCAAACACTGGCAGCGCGCATGGAGGGACGAGGGCAGAGCACCTGGAGGGACACGAGAGCAGAGCGCACGCGGTGGAACGCGAGCAGAGCACGCCGCGGCCACCTGAACCACAAGCAACCACACTCATAGAGCAGTTGAACACGCAGGAAATGGTCGCCTACAAGCCGGTCGACAGTTGCGTTGCTGCGTAGAGAGCGGCTGTGTGCTACTACCTCCGTCTAGTCTATAGTCCCCTTTATATTTTGTGCCATACTTTGCCCTCAAATTTAACCAACAAAATGTTAATGTTGTTGTAGAAATTATATAATTGGAAACTATGTTCAAATAAGAATCCAACTATATAATCTTTGGTGACATGCATTCGTATTTTATTAGTTAAATCATACTTATAAACCAGGACGGGGTATAGTAGGTAATTAAATCACAAACGTTTTTTATTAACCGTATGTGTATGTGGCCTTTCGTCCTCCTCTCAAACGTCTTGTCACCCCGCTGCCGCAGATGGCTTACAGCGTGCGGGGGCGTTCTTTTGGCCAAACGGTGGTGCCAATGAATCGTCGGTGAGCCCGTTCCCACGCAACCTCGCAAGTTCGCGCGAAAGCTTCCCGCCCAAATCGATGAAATCCCCCAAAATCCCAATGCTTACCGGCCTCCTATATAAACCCTCACGGCCGACGAGTCCTATGTCGCATTTTCCCCTTATCTTGTCTGCTTCTCCCACAATCGCCAATGGCACCAGTCCGTCATCGTCGCTCAGCAACTCCGCCATCATCAGAGGACAGCTCCAGCTAGGAGGCTACACCGCGGCAGCGGCGCAGTCCTCGACGTAGTGTAATGCGCGTGGCGTCCCTGTTGGGTGTGTGCAGAACACCCACCACACGCTCCGCCGCCGCTACCCGTTGGCAGCTGTTGTCGGCCGCCGTTGCCGCCACACCACCTTAGAAGGCCAGGCCCATCGCCCGCTCCGCCGCCGCGGCCTGAAGGTGAGAGGTGGCCGTCGTGGCCGCCACTCCACTGTCGGCCACCGTGGCCATCACCTGCTCCACCACCGCGGCCCGTAGGCGGGGGGTGGTGGTCGTGGCCGCCACCCCATCATCGGCCACCGTGGCTGCTAGTCCACCATCGACCGCTGGGGGGGTCATCACCCGCTCCCCCACCGCCGCCCGAAGGCAGGAGGCAGAGGTGGATGCCCGCACGTGCGTCAGCGACCTTGCGTGCTACACCAAGTTCCCGCGGGAGGAGGAGAGCGCCTCGTCCGGCATTCAAAGAACCTTACTGCCATCGTGGCCGCAGCACACGCTGCCTCAAAGGCGAGGAATCAGGAAATCTATGAGGTGAACCACCGCTTCGAGAGGGGTCGCCTAGAGCAGTAGAGGGCGTTCGAGGTGAGCGTCGCCAACGCTGCAGTAGCGGCGGGCACCGTATTGCAGTTGTCCAGCTCATCGGTAGGCTCCTCCTCCTCTACCTCTTACTAAGCGCGCTCGGCAGAGGAGTGGCTGCCGGAAGTAGTACAAAGCCCCTCCGTAGTAGTAGTAGTAGTATTTAGGGGCTATTATGTTCGGTTCATCTGACTATGGATGTGGTGGAACTGTACAACGTACTTAAACTTAGCTAGTATATATAGTTGAACTAGCTATTTCAGTACGTGGTTGGCAACAATTGGAGAAAAGTTTGGTTGGTTCAGCTATCGAGTTGAACTATTTGTATAAATTAAGAACGACAAGTTAATCTATGAATGAATGTATGCTTAATTACTGAATTTTAGTTGCAAAAATTAGATACAGGTAGTGATTTTTAGCTTCATATTTCGACAAATCGCAGTGTTACAAGGTTGACAAATGGCAATGTTAATAGATCAACAAATGTCAATCTTTCCAGTTTGACAAATGGCAACATACCCAATATGACAGATGCAAATCTTACCAAATTGTTTATAAGTGGTTGCACATGGCTCATCCAAAAGAACCATTTGCGTTGAAGAGATGCACAAATCCTGCTCTCACTTTGCATATGGGTGTTCTATCTAAAACATTTGTGATCAAGAGCCGCAAAAATCCTGCTCAAAACATTTTCCCTTGGCTTCCTAGGGAAGCTGACAGTTTGCATACGGGTGTTCTAACTAAAACTTTTGCGATGAGTGTTTTATATTTAAAAACCATTGACGTTTTTTTCAAAAGAAAATCGTTTGATAAGTCTGTACATTAAGAGAGAGAAATGCAAGTTCGCTCAAACCATATCTTTCATTCAATCATACTGCGAATTTATATTCATATGATCGAGATACAATATTAAACCCAAGATAAAAAAAACTATTTCCGGCGGCGGCGAAGGCGGCGGCCCGCGCCGTCATTGTCGTTATCATCCTCCGGGACACCGTTGTTGAAGTCTTCAATGCAGCACAAAATGTTCTTCACATGTAAATCAAACATCATTTCATCGCACGATCGACGAGAGGGGCGTGGGAGGATGACAGCTAGCGGCGCTGAGAGGTAGCGGTCGACGGCGGCGTCCCATGCCACTGAGAGGGGCGCGCGCACGGGCACAGACGTGGCAGATGCAGCCAGACGCACTGGGACCGGCGTCGTGGTGGGTGGAGGGGCGTGCACGGGCACAGGCATTGGCGCTGGCATGTACACGAGCTCGCGCGGGTCCGCAGAGACCTAGCTGACGCCCGCGGCTTCCAGCTCTGCGATAGTGCTTGACGACCAGCCCATCAATGCTACGGGGATGGTCGCTGGCGCGGGTGCGGGGATGGGAGCTGGGACAGGAGTAGGGGCAGCAACCGCCGCGGCCAGCTCATTTTTGGCCATGTCCATGAGGCCCCATTCCTCCTTATTTTCTATCTCCTCTGGCTCGGAGTCGACTTCACCAAACTTGAAGACTAGTGGCAGATGATCCTTCTGCGCCATGGCGTTGGTGGAGGTCTGCGGGAGGGAGGGAATGGAAGGTGAACAGTAAGGCTGCATGTATTAAGTAATGGCTCGGGCGCCATTAATGGAGAGGAAGGCGGGCGACCATGGAAGTTAAAGGGCTCGCTTCCCAGAGAGCCTATGCAGCGTACAGCTCGCACGCTTCCAGGTGAGCCTGGGCATTGGAGGACAGCTTACACGCCTCTCGGTCAGCCAACACACCAAACTATGCTCGCACGCCTCCTGTTCAGTCAAGGTCAAGCAGCTGTCTGCACTGCACCTCCTATAGCCATTAAAACCAAGACACGTGGCGTCACGTGAATGGTTAACAGAACGCACACGGTTTCAATTATACAAAACATTTGAGATATTAAAGTGACATCTATTTTTTCAAAATGCCTTTGTTGGCTGTTATTCGGGTGCCATTCCATGATAGCATGCCAAGCTTCATGAATTTCACACGAGTTTTATATTTACTAGAAATTAAAAACAAAGTATCTCAACGTTTTGCCGGCAATCAACGGTGCCCTGTTGTTCGAAATTCATTCCCATTTCTTGCGTGGGACCTAAGCATGCACCCAAGGACACAGATTTGATTTTTCATCCAATTTAAATGCACTGGAGCATGTGCATGTAGTTCAAATTTGAATTATGCACATAAATGCATTGAAAACTCAGTTAATGCATAAAAATGTCCAAACGAACCCTGAAAAATCACAACAATTGACACAACACTCATGTTGTTCTATGTTGACACAAGAATTTTTTTGAAAGCAATAAGAGGCAATGCATATTGTTTCGTCCCCAAAGGTGGGACATTCCCTACCGAAACCATCATGCTTGTTGTGAGAAGCTCTGGTTTGTGAGAAGCATATACCCAAACCTGCCCCAAATGGGACAAAAAATTTACCACGGCATGTTGATGCCGCTCCATGATAGCATGCCAAGTTTCATGAATTTCAGATGAGTTTTGGATTTTCAAGAATTTAAAAAGCAGGTATCTCAATGTTTGTGGCCGAGTGACAGTGGCAGGGTGTTTGACATTCATTCCCATTTCTTGCATGGGACCTAAGCATGCAACCAAGAACACAGATTTGAATCTTCAACAAATTTATATGCATTAGAGCATGTGCATGTAGTTCAAATTTGAATTATGCACATGAATTCATTGAAAACTCAGTTACTCCATAAAAATGTCCAAACGAACCCCGAAAAATCACAAAATTGAAACAACACTCCTGTTGTTCTACGTTGACACATGAATGAAAGCAATAAGAGGCAATGGATATTGTTTCATCCCCAAAGGTGGGACGTTCCCTACCAAAACCATCATGCTTGTTGTGAGAAGCTCTGGTTTGTGAGAAGCCTATACCCAAACCTGCCCCAAATGGGACAAAAATTTTACCACGACATCTTGATGCCGCTCCATGATAGCAAGTCAAGTTTCATGAATTTTAGACGAGTTTTGGATTTAGTAGAATTTAAAAACAAGGTATCTCAATATTTGCGGCCGATTGACGGTGGCAGGGTGTTTGACATTCATTCCCACTTCTTGCATGGGACCTAAGCATGCAACCAAGGACACATATTTGAATTTTCAACCAATTTATATACATTAGAGCTTGTGCATGTAGCACAAATTTGAATTATGCACATAAATGCATTGAAAACTCAATTACATAAAAATGTCCAAACGAACCCCGGAAAATCCCAAAAATTGACAAAACACCCTTGTTGTTCTATGTTGACACTAGGAAAAAATTGAAATCGAGAAGAGGCAATGGATATCATTTCGTCCAGAAAGGTGAAACGTTCCCTACCGAAACCATGAGGCTTGTTGTGAGAAGCTCTGGTTTGTGAGAAGCATAACCCCAAACCTGCCCGAAATGGGACAAAAAAATTACCATGGCATGTTGATGCTGCTCCATGACAGCATGCCAAGTTTCATGAATATTAGACGAGCTTTGGATTTACTAGAATTTAAAAACCAGGTATCTCAATGTTTGCTGCCGAGTGACAGTGGCAGGGTGTTTGACATTCATTCCCATTTCTTGCACGGGACCTAAGCATGCAACCAATGACACGTATTTGAAATTTCAACCAATTTATATGCATTAGAGCATGTGCATGTAGTTGAAATTTGAATTATGCACATGAATGCATTGAAAACTCAGTTAATGCGTAAAATGTCCAAACGAACCCCGAAAAATCACAAAAATTTACACAACACTCGTGTTGTTCTATGTTGACACGAGAAAAAAAATTGAAAGCAATAAGAGGCAATGGATGTAGTTTCGTCCCCAGAGGTGGGACGTTCCCTACCGAAACCATCATGCTTGTTGTGAGAAGCTCTGGTCTGTGAGAAGCATATACCCAAACCTGCCCCGAATGGGACAAAAAATTTACCACAGAATGTTGATGCCGCTCCATGATAGCATGCCAAGTTTCATGAATCTCAGATGAGTTTTGGATTTACTAGAATTTAAAAACAAGGTATCTCAATGTTTGCGGCCGATTGACGGTGGTAGGCTATTTGACATTCATTCCCAGTTCTTGCATGGGACCTAAGCATGCAACCAAGGACACAAATTTGAATTTTCAACCAATTTATATGCTTTAGGGCATGTGCATGTAGTTCAAATTTGAATTATGCACATAAATGCATTGAAAACTCAATTAATGCATAAAAATGTCCAAACGAACCCCGAAAAATCCCAAAAATTGATACAACACCCTTGTTGTTCTATGTTGACACTAGGAAAAAATTGAAATTGAGAAGAGGCAATGGATATCATTTCGTCCAGAAAGGCGAAACGTTCCCTACCGAAACAATCAGGCTTGTTGTGAGAAGCTTTGGTTTGTGAGAAGCATATCCCCAAACCTGCCCCAAATGGGACAAAAAATTTACCATGACACGTTGATGCCGCTCCATGACAACATGCCAAGTTTCATGAATTTCAGACGAGCTTTGGATTTACTAGAATTTAAAAAACAGGTATTTCAATGTTTGCGTCCGAGTGACGGTGGCAGGGTGTCTGACATTCATTCCCATTTCTTGCATGGGACCTAAGCATGCAACCAAGGACACATATTTGAATTTTCAACTAATTTATATGCATTAGAGCATGTGCATGTAGTTCAAATTTGAATTATGCACATGAATGCATAGAAAACTCAGTTAATGTATAAAAATGTCCAAGCGAACCTCGAAAAATCCCAAAAATTGACACAACACTCCTGTTGTTCTATGTTGACACTAGGAAAAAATTTGAAATCAAGAAGAGGCAACGGATATCGTTTCGTCTAGAAAGGTGAAACGCTCCCTACCGAAACCGTCACACTTGTTGTGAGAAGCTCTGGTTTATGAGAAGCTTATACCCAAACCTGCCACAAATGGGACAAAATTTTTACCATGACATGTTGATGCTGCTCCATGATAGAAGGCCAAGTTTCATGAATTTCGGATGAATTTTGCATTTGCTACAATTACAAAAGCAAGCACGTCGACATTTGCCGGAGAGCCACGATGCTGTGGTGTTCGAATTTCATCCCCATTTCTTGCACGGCATATAAGCATAAACCCATGAACACATATATGATTTTACAATCCATTTTGGTGCACCGGAGCATGTGCATGTAGTTTAATTTTGAATTGTGCACCTGAAATGGCTAGAAAACCAATTTAATGTATAAAATATTCAAACGAACCTTGAATAATTCCAGTTCTTTTACAACACACATATAGTTGCATGTTCACTGCAGATAAAAGGTCTAGCAATTCAAACACCGTCCATTGCCGCTGTGACCCCATTATGTAATTCAAATCAAGTAGATCCCACACGGTCTATTATCACCAACCTTGTGAGATGCAGCACAAAATATCCTGGAGCATCGTCGGTGTATAGTATGCCTATGGCTTACGCGAGAAGGTGCGTCGGCTATAGTCCACAGCTGGCGTCTCAAGCACACTACCTTGCTCCCCAAATGTCATTTCACTGTTCAATCATTGCTGGTGAAAGATGGGCATGTGGACCCGTGTCGTGAGGGCAACTTCGGTGGGCCACTCCAGCGAGAGCGCGACCGTAGCCTCCATGCGCATGCTAACAAGGTGCATGAGCGCGGCTGCAATCTGCGATCGGGCGGCCAAGGCAGCCCAAATGGCCGTTGTTGCTTCTCAGGTGGCAGCAGCAACATCTGCCTCGGGGATAGCACCTGGCGAGAGCGGTACTATAGTTGTCCGTTCCGCAGCGGTGGCCTTAGCCCTGATGGAGGCCGCCCATGCCTAGCTAGTGGCGGTCACCGCACAAATCGAGTGAAGCTTCTCCGACAACGGTCAGCAACCCACGGTCAAAGAGTTGGCAATCGCCGAGAGCGTTCGAGCAGTCATCCGTTCCTCCACCGCATACCTTGCGACGACGGATCCCGTCCAAGCCCAGATCGCGGCCACCCATGCCCAGCTCGTGGCGGCCTTTTCCAAAGATATGGCGGATGCGAATGGCGAGATGCTTGCCGAGTATGGTGTGATGGATGCCATGGAGGCAGCAGCGGAGATCGACGAGCACCAGCCATAGTAGTACTCTTTGTTTTGTTTAATTAAGAGCGCCGGTCTTTAATTTGTTAGGGTAACGTTTAGGTCAGCTAGCTCTGTTTAATTGTTGAACTTGCTCCATTAAGAAGTGTGGGTGTGTTGTAGTCTCCTTTGTGTATCCAAATTATGCAATGACGTGGATGACCACTGTAACCAGGGAAATTCAAACCAAAATTTTTGACGTTCAAACTCATCACACACGGGTTAAGCTATCTGAATCGTTTGTGATGTTCACATATCATACATAGTCCTGAATAAGGCACCGTGTCTGATGACACTTTGCGCACCAGTTTTTTTGCCGAAGCGATTCCAAATTTTCGGCTTCTGCGGAAATATCTACCTCCCTGCCCCCTCCCCCTTACCAAAAGCCACATTTTCCCTGTTTCTGTCTTTCTTTCCAAGTTCAAACCTTCACTCCTTGCTTGCAGCACCGCCTCCTCGCCGGTGACCCTCCTTCATGCTGCTCGGCCTCGTCTATCCAGGCAGGTAATCCACACCCGACCCCCATCCTCCTCCTCCTTCCACATCCCACATGCCCCGACCACTAGTGTGAGCGCGACTCCTTCCACCCTAATCACCGTCCCCTCCACCAAATAAGCGCTGCCCTAAGCCATGGTATATGTAGTATAGCCAAGATATCAAGGAGGATTTGGCAGCGGAGAATTAAATCACGGCCACACGCACGAATGAGGTCGCGTTGGCTACCATTCGTGCCGACCCCCAGATCTTTGAGGAACACCTCGTCATTTGCTAGCTATGCCGGTTAAGCATGCTCGGTTTACCCGTTGCGCGTGCAGCTCCTGCCTTTCCTTCACAAATTCTAGTGAATTGTGCTATCTAATTTGACCATGAAATCTGTTGCTCTAGTGTATATGTTCTATATGTCGTGCAGTGTGGTGCTCACTTGTTAAATGTTTTGTTAATTAGTCGTCGTATTCAGTTAACTATTTGGTTCAATTCTGCAAATGTGATGTTCAATTCTTCAGGCTGCAATTTTGTATTGTCTTCCATGTGAGAAATAAATTGAATTTATCTTTACAAAATACATGAGAAACAAATACAATTACTATATTTCCAAGTTGTCAAGCATGCTTGGTTTGGTTATACATTGTGCAATGTGGTGCTTAGTTAACGTTTGGTTCATTTGTGTTATGGTGTTTAGTTAATTGTTTGGTTCAATTCGGCAATGTGATGTTCAATAGTTGTGGGTGCATTCTGTTATTATATACCATGTGAGGAATAAATTGAATTTGGCTGTAGTAAATACATGAGGAACAAATACAATTGCTATATTTCCAAGTTGTTAAGCATGCTTGGTTTGGTTAACTATCTGATCTTCTATTAGGAGTATGTTATATTGTGCAATGTGGTGCTCAGTTAATGTTTGGTTCATTTCTTGTGGTGTTTAGTTAACTGCTTGGTTCAATTCTATAATGCGATGTCCAATTGTCGTGGGTAGAATTTTGTATTGTTGTGCATGTGAGGAATAAATCGAATTTGGCTGCACTTAATACATGAGAAACATATACAAGTGCTATATTTCCTAGTTCTTAATCATGCTTGGTTTAGATAAATGGGTTTTCCATGTGGCTTGAATTAATCTGATGAATCTGCAATGTGCTAACTATTATACCTTGCCTTTTTTTATTACTTTGCCCCATTCCCAATATAGAGAAGATATTTATGCGCATCCTTGTTTTCAGGCCTCTCCAAAGCAGTTCACTGATGATTACCTCTCAAACCACCTCTATGGTCAGGAGGCGAGGAAGATTTTCATACAACACCCACGGTTCAATATTGAAGTGTTCCTGAAGAGGACGAAGGACGAACAGTCAATCATCTACAGGCACTGGCCTAAAGTTGCAAAGGCCTTCAACATGAATGAAGGCTCAATATTTCCCTTCCGCTTCAGCAGTTTTCCACATGAGATGCATCGGTCTATATACCGTCTATGATGCTAATTTCGAAAGGTTCTACATGTTGCATGTGAAACTTGGTGCTGGTGCAGTTGTGTAATGGGGTAGCTGAGTGCTGAAGTTATATCATGTTGTACTCTGATGTATTTCAATTATGAAATCCTGCTTCCTTAATAAGGAATGAGATATATTATGTGCTTAATATGAATGTCAATGAGATTAATAAATGAATTATTAATAATAGGGCAATTAGCGTGCTAATGGTGAATTAGCCTGCTAATTGGGTTTTGCTATTGCAAACGGTTATTGAGAAAATACCGTGGGCGATGACCTCAGCCAACACACACAGTTTCTAGGAATAAACCACGCTGGATCAGTGAACAATCACACATGACCTTCTCTTGAAAACTGTTTGCGTTAGGCCACCTTGAGCAAACGTTTACCACATAAAAATTGTGTGTGATGGACAACCTTTGCCACACACTTTCTTCTACGCATCGTGTGTGATGCATTCAATAACACAAACAATAAAATTGTTAATATCGTGTGCAATGGAAACGCTATCACAAACGATTTAACGGGGAAAATTGTGTGTGATGTACCTGTGAACGGAAATGTTTTCCTTGGAGCGACTGTGTGGGATGTACATAAGAACGAAAACATTTAGCGGGGACTGACTGTGTCGGATGTACTTGTGACTGGAAACAATTTTGCCTGTATAATTGTATTTTTAGCTCTATTGTACGTATTACCGTATTTGAGCGCTCGCCGGTCGCACACAACCTCATTTTGCCGAGCATTTGTGCCAGGAGGGCATATCCCTAACAGTTTCTAGGTCGTGTGGGAAGGGCCCCCCTATCGCCGTCACTCACTAGGCGACGGTTCCAAATGCCGTTGCGGAAAGGCGTTAAAATTCATTTGTATAGCACCGACGCGTACCGGTGTGCTTGAGTATTATCACAAAAGATTTTCATTGGACCCGATGCACTAGGTATTAAGCCTAGATCAGATATTAACTCCTTCATTTGCTGCTTCCGAAGCAGCTATGTACTCCGCCACGACGCTTTTCTTGGAACTGCACCAAATGACAGCTCCACCATTCAATATAAATATGTATCCGGTTTGTGACTTAGAGTCATCTGGATCAGTGTCAAAGCTAGCATCAACGTAACCATTTACGACAAGCTCTTTGTCACCTCCATAAACGAGAAACATATCCTTAGTCCTTTTCAGGTATTTCAGGATGTTCTTGACCACTGTCCAGTGATCCAGTCCTGGATTACTTTGGTACCTCCCTGCTAAACTTATAGCAAGGCACACATCAGGTCTGGTACACAACATTGCATACATGATAGAACCTATGGTTGAGGCATAGGGAATGACTTTCATTTTCTCTCTATCTTCTGTAGTGGTCGGGCATTGAGTCTGACTCAACTTCACACCTTGTAACACAGGCAAGAACCCTTCCTTTGACTAATCCATTTTGAAATTCTTCAGAACTTTATCAAGGTATGTGCTTTGTGAAAGTCCAATTAAGCGTCTTGATCTATCTCTATAAATCTTGATGCCCAATATATAAGAAGCTTCACCGAGGTCTTTCATTGAAAAAATCTTATTCAAATATCCTTTTATGATATCCAAAAATTCTATATCATTTCCAATCAACAATATGTCATCTACATATAATGTTAGAAATGCTATAGAGCTCCCACTCACTTTCTTGTAAATACAGGCTTCTCCGAAAGTCTGTATAAAACCATATGCTTTGATCACACTATCAAAGCGTACATTCCAACTCCGAGATGCTTGCACCAGTCCATAAATGGATCATTGGATGCACACTTTGTTAGCACCATTTGGATCGACAAAACCTTCTGGTTGCATCATATACAACTCTTCTTTAAGAAATCCATTAAGGAATGCAGTTTTGATGTCCATTTGCCAAATTTCATAATCATAAAATGCGGCAATTGCTAACAAGATTCGGACAGACTTAAGCATTGCTATGGGTGAGAAGGTCTCATCGTAGTCAACTCCTTGAACTTCTCAGAAACTTTTCGCAACAAGTCGAGCTTTCAAGAAAGTGACATTACCATTAGCGTCAGTCTTCTTCTTGAAGATCCATTTATTCTCTATGGTTTGCCGATCATTGGGCAAGTTAACCAAAGTCCATACTTTGTTCTCATACATGGATCCCATCTCAGATTTCAAGGCCTCAAGCCATTTCGCGGAATCTGGGCTCATCATTGCTTCCTCATAGTTCATAGGTTCGTCATGGTCTAGTAACATGACTTCCAGAATAGGATTACCATACCACTCTGGTGCGGAATGTACTCTGGTTGACCTACGAGGTTCGGTAGTAACTTGATTTGAAGTTTCATGATCATCATCATTAGCTTCCTCATTAATTGGTTTAGGCATCACTGGAACTAATTTCTGTGATGAACTACTTTCCAATTCGAGAGAAGGTACAATTACCACATCAAGATCCATTTTCCTCCCACTCACTTCTTTCGAGAGAAACTCCTTCTCTAGAAAGAATCCATTCTTAGCAACAAATACCTTGCCTTCAGATCTGTGATAGAAGGTGTACCCAAGAGTTTCTTTTGGGTATCCTATGAAGACACACTTCTCCGATTTGGGTTTGCACTTATCAGGCTGAAGGTTTTTCACATAACATCGCAACCCCAAACTTTAAGAAATGACAACTTAGGTTTCTTGCCAAACCACAGTTCATACGGTGTCGTCTCAGCAGATTTAGATGGTGCCTTATTTAACATGAATGTAGTTGTATCTAATGCATAACCCCAAAATGATAGCGGTAAATCGGTAAGAGACATCATAGATCGCACCATATCTAATAAAGTACGATTACGACGTTCGTAGACACCATTACACTGTGGTGTTCCAGGTGGCGTGAGTTGTGAAACTATTCCACATTATTTTAAATGAAGACCAAACTCGTAACTCAAATATTCGCCTATGCGATCAGATCGTAGAGACTTTATTTTCTTGTTATGATGATTTTCCACCTCACACTGAAATTCTTTGAACTTTTCAAATGTTTCAGACTTATGTTTCATTAAGTAGATATACCCATATCTGCTCAAATCATCTGTGAAGGTCAGAAAATAATGATACCCGCCACGAGCCTCAACACTCATCGAACCGCATACATTAGTATGTATTGTTTCCAATAAGTCAGTGGCTTGCTCCATTGTTCCGAAGAACGGAGTCTTAATCATCTTGCCCATGAGGCATGGTTCACAAGCATCAAGTGATTCCAAAATCCCATCTGCAAGGAGTTTCTTCATGCGCTTTACAACAATATGACCTAAATGGCAGTCCCACAAATAAGTTGCAATAACATTATTAACTTTGCATCTTTTGGCATCAATATTATGAATATGTGTATCACTATGATCGAGATTCAACAAAAATAGACCAATCATCAAGGGTGCATGATCATAAAAGATATTACTCATATAAATAGAACAACCATTATTCTCTGATTTAAATGAATAACCGTCTCGCATCAAACATGATCCAGATATAATGTTCATGCTCAATGATGGCACCAAATAAGAATGATTCAGGTCTAAAACTAATCCCAAACATAGATGTAGAGGCAGCATGCCGACGGCGATCACATCGACCTTGGAACCATTTCCGACGCGCACCGTCACCTCGTCCTTAGCCAATCTTCGTTTAATCCATAGCCCCTGCTTCGAGTTGCAAGTTTTACGTGGCTGCTATGGGCTTCTAGTAAGAACCATTCTTACCTATGCATCAAAACCACAATGATGCTTCGTCAAGTTTGTTGTTTTAACCTTCAATAAGGACCGGCCATAGTCAAATTCGATTCAACTAAAGTTGGAGAAACAGACACCCGCTAGCCACCTTTATGCAAAACTAGTTGCATGTCTGTCAGTGGAACCGGTGTCATGAACGTGGTCATGTAAGGTTGGTCTGAGCCTCTTCATCCAACAGTATCGCCGAATCAAAATAAGACGTCGGTGGTAAGCAGTATGACTATGATCTCCCACAACCCTTTGTGTTCTACTCGTGCATATCATCTATGCATAGACCTGGGTCGGATACCACTGTTGGGGAACGTAGCATCCAATTTCAGAAAAAAGCCTATGATCACGCAAGATCTATCTAGGATATGCGTAGCAACGAGAGGGGGAGAGTGTGTTCACGTATCCTCATAGACCGAAAGCGGGAGCATTAGCTTAACGCGGTTGATGTAGTCGAATGTCTTTGCAATCCAACCGATCAAGCACCGAATGTACAACACCTCTGAGTTCTACACACATTCATCTTGATGATGTCCCTCGAACACTTGATCCAGCAAAGTGTCGAGGGAGAGTTTCGTCAGCACGATGGCATGGTGACGGTGATGGTGATGTGATCCATGCAGGGCTCTGCCTAAGCACTATGACAATATGACTAGAGGAGTAAACTATGGAGGGGGGCACCACACACGGCTAACAGAACAATTGATGTGCTTTGGGGTGCCCCCATGCACCCGTATATAAAGGAGGAGAGGGGAGGAGGCCGGCCCTAGGGGGCGCCAAGTGGGGGGAAACCCACTAGGACTCCTAGTCCTAGTCGACCCCCTACCTTTCTTTCGGAGAGGGGAAGGGGAAGGATAGGGAGAGGGAGAAGGAAAGGGTGGCCGCGCCCCCCTTGTCCAATTCGGACTGCCCATGGGGGGCACGCGCCACCCCTTGTGGGCTGCACTCTCTCTCTCCCCTATGGCCCACATTGGCCCATTACTTTCCCTCGGGGGTTCCGGTAACCCCCCGGTACTCCGATAAATATCTGAAATGCTCCGAAACCATTCCGGTGTCCTAATACTATTGTCCAATATATCAATCTTTACCTCTTGACCATTTTGAGACTCGTCGTCATGTCCGTGATCTCATCCAGGACTCCAAACAATCTTCGGTCACCAAAACACATAACTCATAATATAAATCGCCATCGAACGTTAAGCATGCGGACCCTACGGGTTCGAGAACTATATAGACATGACCGAGACACATCTCCGATCAATAACCAACAGCAGAACCTGGATGCTCATATTGGTTCCTACATATTCTACGAAGATCTTTATCGGTCAAACCATAATGACAACATACGTTATTCCCTTTGTCATCGATATGTTACTTGCCCGAGATTCGATCATCGGTATCCTCATACCTAGCTTAATCTCGTTACCGGCAAGTCTCTTTACTCGTTCTGTAATGCATCATCCCGTAACTAACTCATTAGTCACATTACTTGCAAGGCTTATCATGATCTGCATTACCGAGAGGGCCGAGATACTCGGAGTGACAAATCCTAATATCGATCTATGCCAACCCAACAAAAACCTTCGGAGACTCCAGTAGAGCATCTTTATAATCACCCAGTTACGTTGTGACATTTTGATTGCACACAAGGTGTTCCTTCGGTATTCGGGAATTGTATAATCTCATAGTCAAAGGAATATGTATAAGTCATGAAGAAAGCAATAGCAATAAAACTTAACGATCATTATGCTAAGCTAACAGATGGGTCTTGTCTCATTCTCCTAATGATGTGATCCCGTTCATCAAATGACAACACATGTCTATGGTCAGGAAACTTAACCATCTTTGATTAACGAACTAGTCAAGTAGAGGCATACTAGGGACACTTTGTTTCATCTATGTATTCACACATGTATCAAGTTTCCGGTTAATACAATTCTAGCATGAATAATAAACATTTATCATGATATAAGGAAATATAAACACTGGTACGCGTCGGTGCTATCCAAACCATTTTTAACCCCTTTCCGCAATGGCATTTGGAACCGTCGCCTAGTGAGTGACGACGATAGGGGGTCCTTCCCACACGACCCAGAAACCGTCAGGAATATGCCCTCTTCGCACACACGCTCGGCAAAATGAGGTCGTGTGCGACCGGCGAGCGCTCAAATATGGAAATACGTATAGTAGAGCTAAAAATACAATTATCCAGGAGAAATTGTTTCCGGTCGCAAGTACATCCCATGCAGTCAGTCCCCGCTAAATGTTTCCGTTCGTATGTACATCCCACACAGTCGCTCCAAGGAAAACGTTTCCGTTCATGGGTACATGACACACAATTTTTCCCGTTAAATCGTTTGTGATAGCGTTGCCATTGCACACGATATTAACAATTTTATCGTTTGCCTTATTGAATGTATCACATACGGTTCGTAGAAGAAACTGTGTGGCAAAGGCTGTCCATCACACACAGTTTTTATGTGGTAAACATTTGTGCAAGGTGGCCTAACGCAAACAGTTTTCAAGAGAAAGTCGTGTGTGATTGTTCATTGATCCAACACGGTTTATTCCTAGAAACTGTGTGTTGCCTGAGGTCATCGCCCACGGTATTTTTTCAATAACCATTTGCAATACCAAAACCCAATTAGCAGGCTAATTCGCCATTAGCAAGCTAATTGCTCTATTATTAATAATCAATTTATTAATCTAATTGACATTCATATTAAGCACATAATATATTTCATTTCCATATTAAGGAAGCAGAATTTCATAATTGAAATACACCAGAGTACAACATGATATAGCTTCAGCACTCAGCTACCCCATTACACAACTCCACCAGCACCAAGTTTCACATGCAACATGTAGAACCTTTCTAAATTAGCATCATAGATGGTATATAGACATATGCATCTCATCTGGAAAACTATTGAAGCGGAAGGTGAATATTGATCCTTCATTAATGTTGAAGGTCTTTGCAACTTTAGGCTAGTGCCTGTGGAATGATTGACCGTCTGTCCTTCGTCCTCTTCAGAAACACTTGAATATTGAACCGTGGGTGTTGTATGAAAACCTTCCTCGCCTCCTGACTATAGAGGTGGTTTGAGAGGTAATCATCAGTGAACTGCTTTGTAAAGGCCTGAAAACAAGGATGTGCATAAATATCTTGTCTATATTGGAAATGGGGCAAAGAAATAAAAAAGGCAAGGTATAATATTTAGTACCATCTTGTAGTGAACTGATGTCTTCTTCATTGTGTAGACAAAGATCTTGTTGTTTTTTGTCGCTAATTTCATTATCCTAACAATATTCCTGAGTTTCTAGACTCGATTGTACAACTCATTTCCCCATATGGAAAAAGGGTTGAACAGTGGATCAAAACCTCTGACAGCAGGACCTACATGTGCAAGACCAACTTGTTAAAAACCTAAATATTAGAATTATTCCTATAATTGCACAATAATGTGCTATTAGATAATGGACCATGCACGTGCAGTTAACTAAACACCACAACAAATGAACCAAACGTTAACTAAGCACCACATTGCACAATATAACATACTGCTAATAGAAGACCAGACAGTTAACCAAACCAAGCATGCTTAACAACTTGGAAATATAGCAATTGTATTTGTTTCTCATGTATTTCGTACTGCCAAATTCGATTTATTTCTCACATGGTATACAATAACAGAATGCAGCCACAACAATTGAACATTGCATTGCAGAATTGAACCATGTAGTTAAGTAAACACCACAACAAATGAACCAAATGTTAACTGAGCACCACATTGCACAATATAACATACGCCTAATAGAAGATCAGACAGTTAACCAAACCAAGCATGCTTAACAACTTGGAAATATAGCTATTGTATTTGTTTCTTATGTATTTAGTACAGCCAAATTCGACTTATTTCTCACATGGTATACAATAACAGAATGCAGCCACAACAATTGAACGTCACATTGCAGAATTGAACCATGCAGTTAAGTAAACACCACAACAAATGAACCAAATGTTAACTGAGCACCACATTGCACAATATAATATAATCCTAATAGACGATCAGACAGTTAACCAAACCAAGCATGCTTAACAACTTGGAAATATAGCAATTGTATTTGTTTCTCATGTATTTAGTACAGCCAAATTCGATTTATTTCTCACATTGTATACAATAACAGAATGCAACCACAACAATTGAACATCTTATTGCAGAATTGAACCAAACAGTTAACTAAACACCAGAACAAATGAACCAAACGTTAACTGAGCACCACATTGCACAATATAACATACTCCTAATAGAAGATCAGACAGTTAACCAAACCAAGCATGCTTAACAACTTGGGAATATAGCAATTGTATTTGTTTCTCATGTATTTAGTACAACCAAATTCGATTTATTTCTCACATGGTATACAATAACAGAATGCACCCACAACAATTGAACATCGCATTGCAGAATTGAACCAAACAGTTAACTAAACACCACAACAAATGAACCAAACATTAACTGAGCACCACATTGCACAATATAACATACTCCTAACAGAAGATCGGAGAGTTAACCAAACCAAGCATGCTAGACAACTTGGAAAATTGCACCCTAAAGAATTGAACATCACATTTGCATAATTGAACCAAACATTTGACTAAACACCACATTGCACGACATATAGAACATATACTCTAGAGCAGAAGATTGCATGGTAAAAGTAGATAGCACAATTCACTAGAATTTGTTAAGGAAAGGTAGTAGCTAGCAAACTGAACATGGGTCCTTACAAGGTTGGAAAAAGCGGTAGGCGTAAGCGAGACGGTTGTCCTTCGCCTAGTGCCTAGGCGGTGCCTAAGCGCCCTAGACGCGGCCCAGGCGATAATATAGTTTTTAACTCATAGTGTATTTATGATTATTATATGGGTGTTGATATTAGTTTAGGGTATATAAATAAGTTAATTACCATCTACTTCCATTGGAATATAACTCGTTTGGCATATCAGTGCAGTATGTGGCATGATTTCGTGCTTGGGTAGGCAATTCCGTGATTGCCTTGCCTAGGCCTCCATTTATGCCCTAGGCGAGGCGTTTAACCATTGCCTAGCACCTAGGCGTGCCTAAGCGCCTCCTAGGCACTGCCTTTTCCAACAGAGGGTCCTTATAGTGAGCTAATAAGACAAGTTGCTCCTCATTGTCGGAGATATCAATGATGATTGGCTCCTTGGACATGGAAGAGGGTGAGGCCTCTGCTTCCTAGGTGCCCTCGTCGTACTGGTGAGTTTCCTGAGCCGCTCCGGGCACCAACATGTTGGCTCTCGAGATGAGGTAAGCACGTGCACGCTAAGAAAACACCTTGTAGTCTTCGTCGAAGGCACCGACGGTGGCCTCAAAAAAACGCCACGAACTGTTGTTTAAAGCAGCCAACCATGTCGCGGCATCGATGCACGAGGCGACGATGGTGGCCTCGATGGCAAGGTTCTCCTCCAAGATCTGGGGGTCGGCACGAATGGTAGCCATCGAGACCTCATCAGCGCGTGCGGCTGCGATTTGCTTCTCTGCTGACAAATGCTCCTAGAGATCCTGGTTATACTGCATGCACCATGGCTTAGGGCGGTGCTTATTTGGTGGAGGGGTCGGTGATTTGGGTGAAGGGGTCGCGCTCGCACCGGCGGTCGGGGCATGTGGGATGTGGAAGGAGGAGGTGGATGGGGGTCGGGTGTGGATTACCTGCCTGGATAGACGAGGCCGAGCAGCGTGAAGGAGGGTCGCCGGCGAGGAGGCGACGCTGCAAGCAAGGAGTGAAGATTTCAACTTGGAAAGGAAGGCAGAAACAGGGGAAATGTGGCTTTTGGTAAGGGGAGGGGGCGGGGAGGTAGATATTTCCACGGAAGCCGAAAATTTGGAATCGCTTCAGCGAAAAAACTGGCGCACAAAGTGTCATCAGACATGGTCCCTTATTCATAACTGTGTACGATATGTGAACATCACAAACGATTCAGATAGCTTAACCCGTGTGTGATGAGTTTGAACGTCAAAAATTTTGGTTCGAATTTCCCTGGTTACAGTGGTCATCCACGTCATTGCATAATTTGGGTACACAAAGGAGACTATAGCACACCCACACTTATTAATCGAGCAAGTTCAGCAATTAAACAGAGCTAGTTGATCTAAACATTACTCTAACAAATTAAAGACCGGCGCTCTTAATTAAACAAAACAAAGAGTACTACTACGGCTAGTGCTCGTCGATCTCCATCGCCGCCTCCATGTCCAGCTCGCGCCCGACAGTCTCCTGGGGAAGGGGCTCCATGGCATCCATCCCACCATACTCGGCAAGCATCTCGCCATCCATGTCCGCCATCTCTTTGGAAAAGGCCGCCACGAGATGGGCGTGGGCCGCCGTGATTTGGGCTTGGATGGGCTCCATTGTTGCAAGGTATGCGGTGGAGGAACGGACGGCTGCTCGAACGCTCTCGGCGATTGCCAGCTCTTCGGCCGTGGGCTGCCGACTGTTGTCAGAGAAGCTTCGTTCGATTTGTGTGGTGACCACCAGGAGCTGGGCGTTGGTGGCCTCGACATGGTTGTGGGCGGCCTCCATCAGGGCTAAAGCCGCCGCTGCGAAATGGATAGTTGTTGTGCCGCTCTCGTTAGTTGCTATCCCCGAGCCAAATGTTGCTGCCGCCACCTAAGAAGCAACAGTAGCCGTTTGGGCTGCCTTGGCCGCCCGGTCGCAGATTGCAGCCGCGCTCATGCACCTTGTTAGCACCCGCATGGCGGCTGCGGCCGCGCTCTCACCCGAGTGGGCCACCGAAGTTACCCTCACAACGCAGGTCCAACTGCCCATCTTTCACCAACGTCGATTGAATAATGAAATGATATTTGGGGAGCGAGCTAGTGTGCTTGAGACGCCGACTATGGACTATAGCTGACGCACCTTCTCCCGTAAGCCATAGGCGTACTATATACTGACGCACCTTCTCGCGTAAGCCATAGGCGTACTATACACCGACGGTGCTCCAGGATATTTTGTGTTGCATCTCACACGGTTGGTGATAATAAACTGTGTGCGATCTAATAGAATTTTCATCTTGATTTGAATTACATAATGGGGTCACAACGGCAATGAACGGTGTTTGAATTGCTAGACCTTTTATCTGCAGTGAACATGCAACTATATGTGTGTCGTAAAAGAATTGGAATTATTCAGGGTTTGTTTGAACATTTTATACATTAAATTGGTTTTCTAGCCATTTTAGGTGCACAATTCAAAACTAAACTACATGCACATGCTCCGGTGCACCAACATGGGTTGTAAAATCATATACGTGTCCATGGGTTTATGCTTATGTTCGGGATGACATTCGAACACCACGACACTGTGGCTCTCTGGCAAACGTCGACGTACTTGCTTTTGTAATTCTAGTAAATCCAAAATTCGTCCGAAATTCATGAAACTTGGCATGCTATCATGGAGCGGCAACAACATGTCGTGGTAAAAATTTTGTCCCATTTAGGGCAGGTTTGGGCATAAGCTTCTCATAAACCAGAGATCCTCACAACAAGTGTGATGGTTTCGTGTCGGTGTACAAAAGTAGGGGCTCTCCTTTTGACCCCTTTACTTGTGCACGGGCAGTCAGAGCCACGCACTGCAGCCACACTTAGTAGGGCAGAGGAGGGAAGCCAGAGAGAAGCCAAGGCACAAGATGACCAAGGCGAAGCCAAGACCGAAAGCAGAGGAGGGCAGGAGGGCGAGGTGGACTCCCTTGGCAAGATCCTTGCCGAGGCACCCCCTGCAGCCCCGGCGAGAGCCTTGCGGGGGCAACTTGCCCGATGCCAGTGGAGTGAACCAACCTTGAGCCCACCGGCTCCAACCTAACCTACTGCATTGGAACCAAGGCTCGGGAGGCGCCTCTGTGGTGGCATGAAAATCTTCGTCAAGCTCATAAATATATGAGTTCAGATGAGGACTAGAAGACGGCGACCCTCAGCAGGATCCTAGCCGAGAAAATCCACAAGACCCCCGGCAAGATCCTTGCCGGGGATGACAACAACACCCTGGCAAGACCCTTGCCGAGGGCGTCAGCAAGGCCACTGCCAGGCCCGCACCATCCAAAACTCCGTCGCCGTTCGCATGCAGCTGCCAGCCAGGCAGGCACCTGCGTGGCAACATGCAGCTTCCAGGCCAAATCAGCAAGCACCTGTGTGGCGGCATGCAGATCTTCATGAAGGCCCTACCGCCGCGCCACCTTAGCTGCCTGCCTGCCTACATGGCGCTGCATGCATCGCCAGCCTGGGTGCGTGTCGGAGCTAGGCGGAGCGGCGACGAACGGGACGGGCCTCGTTCCCGTCCCCGATAAAGCTAATGGACACCTATGTAGCGCACTTAATGTGCTTTGTCTCGTAATGTCGTGCGATAATCTCGCGCACTATAGGCCTTTCCACCTCCTGTGTGCCACTGTGGCAGCCCCTTTTTCCTACAAAAGGAGGCTCGAGGCGACCAGGAGAAGGATTTGTCTTTTTGGAACAGGACATCCACCATAGCTAGTTCAGAAAGCTCAAGAACACTCACTACATCCACCAAAGCAAGACTAGGGTTTTACCCATCCTCGCGGCACGAACCTGGGTAAACGATCCGTGTGCTTGCTCCTAAACCTGCTCTTCTCACAACCCCACGCCGTCAACTGTAGAAGGGATCCCAGTGATCCCATAAGTGTCGTTCCCACCGACATCTTTGGCACGCCATGTAGGGGGCGCAGTTGTGGGAATCTGGTCTAGCAGTTAGCCTAGCAGTTCTTCGTCACCATGGCTCCCAAGAAGAAGAAGGCCACGGCGGTCAGTTTGTCAGGAGTCGGACGGCCCGTACCGGTGCGGGCGAGCAGCGGGCCGGTCATGGACAGAACCCGAGGCATGACCCGCGAGCACCAACATCGCTCTGGCAGTCAGAAACTGGCGAGCGGCATCGTTCGTGCGCAAGGCGACGGGCCACACGCCACGAAATCCAGAGATGGAGCTGGGCCCCCGCAGACGGCGTGGGACCCTGCGGGGGCGTCACCGTACCACCCGCGGGCGGCACGGCGACCTCCAAGACGCGCACTCCGGCGCCCATAGCATGCTCTTCCCAGGTTGTGCGCGACGAGCAGCGTCACCACGCCGGTGACCCTGGACGCTGTCGTGGGAAGAGTCCTATGCATGATCCGTGGACGAAGGAGGCCAGCATGCCTGCCGAAGTGCTGGCGAGGACGGCGCACAGCCACTGAGCCGTGACAGAGCTCCTTCTAACGTGGTTAGAAGTCGAAGCGCGCCACGGTCCATGCAGCTTTCGCCATCGCCCGCGCCAGCAGAAGCCTTGGCACGTGCGCAGCTGCTCCTCGACTTCCCTCCCGCCGTGGAGAAGCTCGACGAGTGGAGAGCCACTATCCGGAGCCTCGTCGGTGTCGCCAACAAAGACGAGCAACGGCTAGCGGAGCCCTCAGGCCGGCGCTGCATTGAGCCACTGCATGCTGGCGGTGGAGGGGCCAGAGGCGCCGCGGCCACGGTGCACTCTCCTCCTCAACGCTAGCCACCACGGATGTCGGTCCATCATGATGACGCTTGTGATGACATTTCCATTTCATCGTCCGACCCACGGACCCACCGCGATCAACGCCAGGTTCTTTAGGAGCGAGCCCATGAACACGCTCGAACCACCATCGAGTGCCGGCGCGACACGCACCACCAGTCAGACAGGCGGGCGGGGCCCGCTATGGACCACCCAGCATCGGGAGGCTCCGGCGGCCTACCTTATGAGGTGGGTTGCCCAGCCTTTACCCTTGAGCTGCGGTAGTTCCAGTGGCTGTCCCACCGCACGTTCAAGCCCGACGTCGGCGAGAAGTACGACGGCAAGACCCACTCGTCAGAGTTCCTCAGAATCTACACCATCACGATGCAAGCCGCTGGAGCTCGTGACGACAAGGTGCTTGCCAATTACTTCCTGTTGGCCCTGAAACCCAATGTCATGTCTTGGTTGATGCACTTGCCGGCGGATTCCATTTCTTCTTGGTCAGATCTGTGCCACGAGTTCGTTGGTGCCTTCACTGGAGGCCACCAAGATCATGGCCAGGTAAGTACATACAGAGGTTCAGCCGAGTGCAATACAATATCCAGGATGTTCATCTTGCCGCTGTGATCAGCGCATTCCATCAGAATGTGCGTAACCGCAAGATGCGTGAAGAGCTAGAAATGAACAAGGTCAAGGACATGGCCAAACTTTACGTTCTGGCCGATAGATGCGCCCGGGCTGAAGAGGGAAGGAAGTACCCCGGCGAAGACGCCGGTGCGGAAACCGACTGTACCGACGAAGACACCGCCGCCCCGATGAAGAAGGGTCGGCGTCGCAACAGGAAACGCAAGGACAAGACCGTGCTTGCCGTCGAGGGATCCAGCGCCGCCAAGAAGGCCAAGGCAGACGACCCCGGCAAGGAGATTACTGGGTGCGCCGCTTGCCGGGCCTTGGCGGCTACCGACAAGCTAGGGGGCTCCGACAAGCAGTACTGCAAGATCCACCGCACCAAGGGCCACGACCTCCAGAACTGCCGACAAGTTGAGCTGCTTGCTGAAAAGAAAAAAGCCGAATATGAGAGGCGGTACAAGGAGAAGGGTTGGGATGGTGCCGAAGGATCCGGCAAGAAGCATGGCGGCCAAGGGGGTCGCCGCGGCAAGGATAACCAGCAAGAGAGGCCCGCCCGAGGCTGCGACAAGAAGCAGGAAGATGATGATTGTGATGAGGACGATGAGTCCTGTGAGCATGAGTTCTAGAAGGCTACAGAGGCCATATGTGTCGATGGTGGCACCTCACTCCACACTTCTCACTGCCAGCTCAAGCAGTAGGCGCGTGAGATTACAGCAACAGAGCCATCGTTCGACGCTCAGAAGCCACTTAAGTGGTCCAGCACACCCCTCATCTTTGACGCCGAGGACCACCCTGACCGCACGACTGCGGTCGGGTGTTTGCCGTTGTTGGTCTCACCAACGATACGCAACCTCAAGGTGAATAAGATGCTGGTTGATGGAGGGGACGGCCTAAACTTGATCTCGCCCACCGTGATCAAAAGGCTGCAAATTCCTGATGGAGAGCTTGAGGAAACGGGTACGTTTCAAGGGGTCACCCCTGGAAGGAGCCAGCCGAAGGGGAAGGTCACATTGCCCGTGACATTTTGAGGTGAGTTGAACTACAGGACGGAGACGATCGTCTTCGACGTGGCCGAGATCCCCTTGCCCTAGAATAGGGTCCTCGGCCGCCCGACGCTAGCCAAGTTCATGGCGGCGTCGCACTATGCCTACAATATGCTGAAGATGCCTGGGCCGATGACCATCATCATCGTCCCTTCCGACAAGAAGGATGCCCTGATCTGCACTGACCAGCTCTATTGAGAAGCAGTTGCAGCAGCTGCCGCCAAGGCACTTGCTCCTGCCATTGAGGCCCCGGGACGGAAGAAGAAGACCGGCAAGACCTCTCGCACCCACTCCGACAAGCACACCTCTTCGGAGTGTTGTGCTACCGTTGAGGACGTGCCCGAGAGCTCTACCGGCAAGAGCAAGAAATCTAGAGCTACACCACCAGAGACCAAGAGGGTGCCCGTCAAGGAGGATGGCACGGGAGGGGATTTCACCATAAGCTCCACCCTCAACGGCAAATAGGAAGGCGAGCTCATTGCTTTCCTGTGGGCGAATGTCGATGTGTTTGCGTGGCAAGCATCCGACATCCCCGGCGTTCCTAGGGAAGTGATTGAGCACCACCTTGTTGTCTGTCCCCATGCGCGACCCGTCAAGCAGAAGGTCAGGAAGCAAGCTTTGGAACGACAGGAGTTCATCACAGAGGAGATCAGGAAATTGGAAGTGGCAGGTTTGGTGAGAGGGGTGCTCCATCCGACGTGGTTGGCCAATCTGGTGGTGGTGCACAAGGCGAATGGGAAGTGCAGGCTGTGTATTGACTACACGAATGTCAATAAGGCTTGTCCTAAGGACCCCTTCCCATTGTCGCGCATCGACCAGATTGTTGACTCCACGACCGGGTGTGATCTGTTGTCATTCCTCGAGGCCTACTCGGGCTACCACCAGATCTTCATGGCAACAGAAGATGAAGAGAAGACAGCCTTTATCACCCCATGTGGTATGTATTGCTTTTTACGGATGCCTTTCGGGTTGAAGAGTGCCGGCTCAACATTCGCAAGGGCGGTCCAGATTGGTTTTGAGCCCTAGCTACATAGAAAAATGGAAGCATATATGGATGACATAGTGGTCAAAACCAAGGACAAGGCGACCCTTGTATAAGACCTAGTAGAGACATTTGCCAACCTACGCAAGATCAACCTCAAGCTGAACCCTGAGAAGTGTGTCTTTGGCGCTCCGTCGGGAAAACTTCTTGGGTTCTTTGTGTCGCAGTGTGGGATCGAGGCAAACCCAGACAAGATCAAGGCTATTGAGAAGATTGAGGCACCCAAGCGGATCAAGGATGTGCGCCGGTTCACTGGTTGCGTTGCCACCATGAGCAGGTTCATCTCCAAGTCCGCTGAACATGCCCTTCCCTTCTTCAAAATCATGAAGAAGGCAGGCCCAATGGAGTGGACCCCAGAGGCCGAGGCGGCGTTGCAGGATCTGAAGAAATGCCTTCCTCTACGCCAATATTGGTTGCGCCTAAACCACAAGAACAGTTGTTGCTGTATCTAGCGGTAATGAATCAAGTGGTCAGCGCCGCACTAGTGGCGCAGAGGGAGGTCGACGAAGAGGCAGTGGCCATGGCAGGACCGGCGGATGGCAAGTCAGAGATTCCCCCAGCAGGGCCTGGTGCCGGCAAGGCAAGGCCCCCGGTAGAGTCCGACGCCATCGGGGCAGGGCCCGCGCAGCCAAGTGAAGTGGTGCAGAAGAAGATGATGCAGCACCTAGTTTACTTTGTTAGCTCCCTCTTGTAGGGGGGCAGGTCAAGGTACTCCGGTGTGCAAAAATTGCTCTTCGGCCTCCTTATGGCCTCGAGGAAGCTGCGCCATTACTTCCAAGCCCATGAGATCACTGTCCTCACCCACCTCCCATTGCAACGGATATTGCACAACCTAGATGCAACCGGAAGGATTGTGGAGTGGGCCTTGGAGTTGTCAAGATTTGGATTGAAGTTTGAAAGTACCTCGACAATCCAGAGCAGAGTCTTGGCGGAGTTCATTGCAGAATGGACCTCAACACCCGACTAGGAAATCCAGGAGATCGCTCTCCCCGGTAGGGAGGCAAGTCGCGACTGGATCATGTACTTTGACGGGGCTTTCTCGCTGCAATGCGCCGGTGCCAGTGTGCTGCTCGTCGCACCCACCGGAGAGCACCTCAAGTACGTGATCTAGATGCACTTTCCCAGGGAGATGTCCACAAACAACATTGCAGAGTACGAGGGGCTGCTCATCGGTCTCAGGATCGCGGCAGACCTCAGGGTGAAGAAGCTCATCATCAGGGGTGATTTGCAGCTTGTCGTCAGACCAGTCAACAAATATTACCAGAGCCCGTTGATGGAGGCCTACGTAGATGAGGCGAGGAAGCTGGAGGAGTGCTTCGACGGTATTCAAGTGGAGCACGTTCCCCGAGCGGAGAACGACATCGCTGACTACCTATCAAAGCATGCTGCATTCAAGCTACCTGTGGAACCAGGTACCTTTTTGCTTCGGCTAACTCAACCATCCGTCGAACCGTCAATGGAGCGAAACAAGCGGAGGAAATTGGGCCCCGGCAAGTACTTTCCCGCCGATCCCCCAGGGGCCACCGGCAAGAGTGTTGCCGCGGATTCCGAGCCTGCCAAGGGACAGCTGGCTCCGGCAGGGCGCCGAGCCCTGGCCGTAGATACGGCTGCCCCCATGGCGGAAGAAATGCCTTTGGTCCTTGCCGTCGAGCCCCAGGCTCCGGCATGGGCACATCATACCGTGCATTTCCTCCAGACAGGGGAACTTCCTGAAGAGCAGGAAGAAGCGGAAAAAGTAGCCCGTCGGTCCGCCTTGTACCAGTTCATCGATGACGTCCTGTATAGAAAAAGACCGAACGGTGTGAAATTGAAGTGCATCCCCCAAGAGGAAGGACTAGAGCTATTGGTAGAGATACATGGAGGCATATGTGGCTCCCACATAGGGTCGAGGGCCCTTGCCGGCAAAGCATTCCGGCAAGGCTTCTTCTGGCCCACCGCCCTCCAGGATGCGACGGCACTAGTAACCAGGTGTGAAGCGTGCTAGTTCCATTCAAAGAAGCTTCATCAACCAGCTCAAGCCCTTCAAACAATTCCTCTCTCCTGGCCGTTTTCGGTCTGGGGGATCGACATACTGGGCCCCTTCCCCTGTGCTATCGGGGGCTTTGATTACTTGTACGTTGCAATCGACAAGTTTACAAAGTGGCTGGAAGTGGAAGTAGTGAGGAAGGTGAAAACACAGTCAGCCGTCAAGTTCTTCAAGGGACTAGTCTACCGTTTTGGTGTGCCAAACAGAGTCATCGCCGACAACGGCACGCAGTTCATGAGCCACGCCTTCATGTAGTACATCTGAGACCTCGGTAGCAAGGTTTGTTTTGCTTCTGTGGCACACCCACGGAGCAACGGCTAGGCAGAGAGGGCAAATGATTAAGTATCGCGAGGCCTGAGAATGAAGACTTTTGACAAGCTGCACAAAAGCGGAAGGCACTGGATTGATGAGTTGCCGGCGGTTCTTTGGTCGATTAGAATGACGCCAAATCGAGCCACCGGCCAGACACCCTTTGCCCTGGTATACAGGGCAGAAGCAATTCTCCCCACGGAACTCATATACGGGCCACCTCGAGTGCTCGCTTATGACGAGCTTGAGCAAGAGCGATTGTGGCAAGATGCTTCAACGCTCCTTGAGGAAGATCGTCTTCGGGCGGCTGTGAGAGTAGCACGCTACCAGCAAGCCTTGCGCCACTACCATAGCCGCAAGGTCCATGCCCTAAGCTTTGAGGAAGGCGACCTTGTTCTTTGGCACGTTCAGTCGGCCAAAAATTCCAACAAGTTGACGCCAAGGTGGGAAGGCCCTTATCAGGTAATACGAGTCACCAGGCCCGGCATAGTCTGCCTGGAGACCGAAGATGATGTCCGAGTAAGCAATTCCTGGAACATCGAACATCTTCGCAAGTTTTACCCATAAGGCGCGGTTGTCGGGCCTCCCGGTGAACCATATTTTGTACGAGCCTTGCCGGCAAGGCATGTAACCCTCTGTACAAAGCCAGGCGCAAACCCTGAGCATAAATAAACTAAGCGCTGGCGCCCTAAGTTATAGCATGCATGCTAGGTCAAGTCTTTCCCTCGGTTAGGGTTGATAGTGCTTAGCGGCGACTAACCCCTAGCCTAGAGGTCGAATGTGTGTCTTTCTGTTCTCTTTGGTTCACAGGGCACGCAGACACTTCTGCTGAGCCGCTTGGGAAAAAGAGAACGAATTGCCGCTCCGGCCTCGGCAAGCCAAGACTGCTAGGGGCTGAAGATACAAGGATCCAACCACAGCAAGCCAAGGTTGCCGGGGGCTGCGGATTCAGATAAGTCTTTCGTCCCCATGTTATGCGTTTTCGTATAGAACTGGGACATGTGAAACCTCGTTTATGTCCTTGAAACCATCGTGCTCCCCCTCTCTTGTACCCAAGAGTTACCTCCTAGGTCAGAATTTGGTAGTAGTCGCGGTGGCGAGGAGATGAACGAGGGGCCTAACTCTACTTCGCCCCTGCCTCCGCCAAGAGCGCGAGAATGGTCGACCGAAGTGGGGAGACGGCAAGGCCTGTTGCCGGGCGACATGTTTATATTAAAAATAACAAGGATTCATCCTTGGCATGGGCCTCGCTCACGCATAAAGAACCCCGCAAGCACCCTTTTTCATTAAAAACATCCCATACAGGTACAGTTCATACGGAATTAAAAACAGGAGCAAGGGGATAACAAGTCTTAAAATAAACAAGTGCCCGCAGGCTTACAAACAAAAAAAGATAAGATGCCCGTAATCCCTTTCTTGTCCCTCTCCTCAGAAGGTGGAACAAGAGGGCAGGAGGGCAAAAAGAGCGCCTAGGTGAGGTGCGAGGAGCAGAAGGCGCCAAGAGAACATCCCGGTGCCGGGAGGGGAGCACCCCGATGGAGAGCTTGGCGAGGATGGCCCTCAGCAAGGCGCGTGGCCGAGGGAGGGGCGGCATGGTCAATCAGAGTCGGCATCCTGCCACTCGACTCCCTCGCCGTTGTTGCCGTTGTCCTCCTCGTTGCTCCCACTTGAGGAGGAATCTTCATCGTCGGAGGAGCCCTCCACGCAGCACTTCAAGCGAGTTCCGAGATCTCCGAAGACCTTGACGGAGAGCAGGCTGCCCTCCGTTAACTTCAAGTAGAGGACAAGCCCCGCCGTCAGGCTGTGGTTGTGTGTGAACGTCTTCCATCCGCGGCAGAGGTACATGACGTGAGGGGCAGGGAAGTCGACGTCGACCCGCGTGCCGCCGTTCCCGCAGCCCTTCATGTGCAACCAGAGGGTCCGGGGTGGATCGAGCTCCATCTCCCGAGCAAAGGCAGTAGGGAGACGGAGGCGGCGACGCGGTGGCTGGCGCAGCCTGATGAAGAACTCACGGGGCTAGTCCCCGACGTGGTGCTCCGTCGGGGGAGGCATCCTGGCAGAGGCGAGGCCGATGCGCCGCCCCGTCCACCTCTCCCCTGAGCGCCACGACGACCTCGACCTCGCCCCCTCCCCCTTTCTCTCGTAGCCGGTTCCACCGCCACGAGCTCTTGGGAAGGAGGAACGCGCTCGCGAGCAGCGACCCTTGCCGCCACCATCGAAGGGCCAGCGCTTCCTCTCGCCATGGCAGATGGAAGGAAGAAGCGGAGGTGGAAGGACACGGATGATGGAAGAATGTGGAATGCCGCCCCCTCCCCTCCTTATAAAGGGGCGGAGTCGGGGCTCGGCCGCCCCCACTCGACCAATCCGGTCATCGAGGGCACAGGGAATTAGGACCGGCCTGCTGCCCCAATCAGCGACGGCCCAGTTTCCTGCCTCCACCTCCTGCCACCTGCATGAGGGACACATGGCGAGCGAGTAGCATTGAAGGGACAGGCGAAGCGGCCGCTCCCCACCCCATGATCGTGGGGCGCGGGCACCTTGAAGGCTATGACCCGAGTCCACCCGAGTAAATAGGCCGTGCCTCTGCGCCTCCCTCCTTTTATGGGGAAGGCGCGAGCCGCCTCTTTACCATGATGCGACGCATGCATGCGGGAACCACCCCACGCATGACCCCCACGTCACGCATGACCCTCCATGTCGCGCGTTCAACGTGGGTCATGGGGAAGCGCAATGGACGAGAAATTACTACGGTAAAATCTGCCCCACCTGCCCGTGCACCACTCTGGGCCTCGCCCAACAACGCGTCGCGCTTATGTGTGGCCCAGGCCTGGGGGCTCCTATCGGTGTACAAAAGTAGGGGCTCTTCTTTTGACCCCTTTACTTGTGCACGGGCAGTCAGAGCCATGCGTCGCGGCCACTTAGCAGGGAAGAGGAGGGAAGCCGGAGAGAAGCCACGGCACAAGACGACCAAGGGGATGCCAAGATCAGATGCACAGGAGGGCAAGAGGGTGAGGTGGACTCCCTCGGCAAGATCCTTGCTGAGGCGGCCCCCCACAGCCCCGGCGAGAGCCTTGCCGGGGCAACTTGCCCAATGCCAGCAGAGTGAACCACCCTTGAGCCCACCGGCTCCAACCTAACCAACTGCATTGGAACCAAGGCTCGGGAGGCGCCTCTGTGGTGGCATGCAAATCTTCGTCAAGCTCATAAATATATGAGTTCAGATGAGGACTAGAAGACGGCGACCCTCGGAGGATCCTAGCCGAGAAAATCCACAAGACCCCTGGCAAGATCCTTGCCGGGGATGACAGCAACGCCACAACAAGACCCTTGCCGAGCCCCTGCCAAGACCCTTGCCGAGGGCGTCAGCAGGGCCACTGCCAGGCCCGCACCAGCCAAAACTCTGCCGCCATTCGCATGCAGCTGCCAGCCCAACCAGCCGGGCAGACACCTGCGTGGCAACATGCAGCTTCCAGGCCAAATCAGCAAGCACCTCCATGGCAGCATGCAGATCTTCATGAAGGCCCTACCGCCGCGCCACCTAAGCTGTCTGCCTGCCTACATGGCGTTGCACGCATCGCCAGCATGGGCGCGTGTCGGAGCGAGGCGGAGCGGCGACAGACGGGACGGGCCTCATTCCCGTCCCCAATAAAGCTAATGGACACCTATGTAGCGCATTTAATGCGCTTTGTCCCGTAATGTCGTGCGATAAGCTCGCGCATTGTAGGCCTTTCCACCTCCTGTGTGCCACTATGGCAGCCCCTTTTTCCTATAAAAGGAGGCCCGAGGCGACCAGGAGAAGGATTCGGCTTTTTGGAACGGGACAGCCACCGTAGCTAGTTCAGAAAGCTCAAGAACACTCAATACATCCACCAAAGCAGTACTAGGGTTTTACGCATCCTCGCGGCCCGAACCTGGGTAAATGATCCATGTGCTTGCTCCTAAACCTGCTCTTCTCACGACCCCGCGCCCGCCGACCATAGAAGGGATCCCAGTGATCCCATATGTGTCGTTCCCACCGACATTTCGGTTGAGACGTTTCACCTTTCTGGACGAAACGATATCCATTGCCGCTTCTCGACTTCAAATTGTTTCCTAGTGTCAACATAGAACAACAGGAGTGTCGTGTTAAATTTTGGATTTTTTGGGGATCATTTGGACATTTTTATACGTTAATTGAGTTTTCTAGGAATTTATGTGCATAATCCAAAATTGAACTGCATGCACATGCTCCGTCCATAAAAACAGGTTGCAAAATCAAATTTGTGCCCCTGGTTACATGCTTAGGTCTCATGCAAGAAATGGGAATGAATGTCAAACACCCTGCCACGGTCACTCGACCGCAAATATTGAGATACCTGGTTTCTAAATTCTAGTAAATCCAAAGCTCGTCTGAAATTTATGAAACTTGGCATGCTATCATGGAGCGGCATCGACATGTCATGGTAATTTTTTTGTCCCATTTGGGGCAGGTTTGGGGATATGTTTCTCACAAACCAGAGCTTCTCACAACAAGCCTGATGGGTTCGGTAGGGAACGTCCCACCTTTGGGGACGAAACGATATCCATTGCCTCTTATTGCTTTCAAAATTTTCTCGTGTCAACATAGAACAACATGAGTGTTGTGTCAATTTTGGGGATTTTTCGGGGTTCGTTTGGACATTTTTATGCAACAATTGAGTTTTCAATGCATTTATGTGCATAATTCAAATTTGAACTACATGCACATGCTCTAATGCATATAAATTGATTGAAAAATCAAATTTGTGCCCTTGGTTGCATGCTTAGGTCCCATGCAAGAAATGGGAATTAATGTCAAACACCCTGCCACGGTCACTCGGCCACGCACATTGAGATACCTAGTTTTTAAATTCTAGTAAATCCAAAGCTCGTCTGAAATTCCTGAAACTTAGCATGCTATCATGGAGCGGCATCAACATGCCGTGGTAAATTTTTTGCCCATTTGGGGCAGGTTTGGGGATATGCTTCTCACAAACCAGAGCTTCTCACACCAAGCCTGATGGTTTCGGTAGGGAACGTCCCACCTTTGGGGATGAAACGATATCCATTGCCTCTTATTGCTTTCTAAAAATTTCTCGTGTCAACGTAGAACAACATGAGTGTTGTGTTAATTTTTGGGATTTTTGGGGTTCGTTTGGACATTTTTATGCATTAATTGAGTTTTTAATGCATTTATGTGCATAATTCAAATTCGAACTAGATGCACATGCTCTAATGCATATAAATTGGTTGAAAAACAAATTTGTGCCCTTGGTTGCATGCTTAGGTCCCATGCAAGAAATGGGAATCAATGTCAAACACCCTGCCACGGTCACTCGGCTGCAAACATTGAGATACCTGGTTTTTAAATTCTAGTAAACCCAAAGCTCATCTGAAATTCATGAAACTTGGCATGCTATCATGGAGCGGCATCAACATGTCGTGGTAAATTTTTTGTCCCATTTGGGGCAGGTTTGGGGATATGCTTCTCACAAACCAGAGCTTCTCACAACAAACCTGATGGTTTCGGTAGGGAACGTCCCACCTTTGGGGACGAAACGATACCCATTGCCTCTTATTGCTTTCAAAAATTTTCTCATGTCAATGTAGAACAACAGGAGTGTTGTGTCAATTTTGGGATTTTTTGGGGTTCATGTGGACATTTTTATGCATTAATTGAGTTTTCAATGCATTTATGTGCATAATTCAAATTTGAACTACATGCACATGCTCTAATGCATATAAATTGGTTGAAAAATCAAACTTTGCCCTTGGTTGCATTCTTAGGTGCCATGCAAGAAATGGGAATGAATGTCAAACACCCTGCCACGGTCACTCGGCCGCAAACATTGAGATACCTAGTTTTTGAATTCTAGTAAACCCAAAGCTCATCTGAAATTCATGAAACTTGGCATGCTATCATGGAGCGGCATCAACATGCCGTGGTAAATTTTTTGTCCCATTTGGGGCAAGTTTGGGATATACTTCTCACAAACCAGAGCTTCTCACAACAAGCCTGATGGTTCCGGTAGGGAACGTCCCACCTTTGGGGACGAAACGATAACCATTGCCTCTTATTGGTTTCAAAAAAATTCTCGTGTCAACAAAGAACAACAGGAGTGTTGTGTCAATTTTTGGGATTTTTCAGGGTTCGTTTGGACATTTTTATGCATTAATTGAGTTTTTAATGCATTTATGTGCATAATTCAAATTTGAACTACATGCACATGCTCTAATGCATATAAATTGGTTGAAAAATCAAATATGTGTCCTTGGGTGCATGCTTAGGTCCCATGCGAGAAGTTGGAATGAATTTCAAACACCCGGGCACCATTAATTGCTGGCAAAATGTTGAGATACCTTGTTTTAAAATTCTAGTAAATCCAAAACCCGCGTGAAATTCATGAAACTTTGCATGCTATTATGGAATGGCACCCGACATGCTGTGGTATTTTTCGTGTCCATTTTGAGAGAAGGCGCACTCGAATAACAGCCAACAAAAGCATTTTGAAAAAATAGCTGCCACTTTAATATCTCAAATGTTTGTATAATTCAAATCGTGTGCGTTTTGTTAACCATTTACGTGATGCCACGTGTCTTCGTTTTAATGGCTATGGGAGGTGTCGTGCGGACAGCTGCTTGACCTTGACTGAACGGGAGCCGTGCGAGTGGAGTCCGCTGTGCAGGCTGACTGAGAGGCGTGCAACCTGTCCTCCAATGCGCAGGCTCATCAGGAAGCGTGCGAGTTGTCCGCTTCGCGGTCTCACTGGGAAGCCAGCCCTTTGACTTACATGTCTGTCCGCCTTCCTCTCCATTAATGGCGCCCGAGCCATTGTTTAATACGGGCGGCCTTACTGTTCGCCTCCCATTCCCCTCCCCTCGCAGACCTCCACCAACGCCATGGCGCGGAATGATCATCTGCCACTAGTCTTCAAGTTTGGTGAAGTCGACTCTGAGCTGGAGGAGATAGAAAATAAGGAGGAATGGGGCCTCATGGACATGGCCCAGAACGAACTGGCCACGACGGTTCCTGCCCCCGCTCCCGTCCCAGCTCCCAACCCCGCACCCGCGCTAGCGACCATCCCCATAGCATTGACAGGCTGGTCGCCGAGCACTATCGCAGAGCTGGAAGCCACGGGCGTCAGTGAGATCTCCGCTGTAGGATCTAGAAGTAGATGTGTCTAGAGGGGGGGTGATTAGACACTTAATACTAAAGTTGCAATTTTTAAGCTTTTTCGGTTTAAGTGGAGTTTAGGCACAATTTCAACACACGCAATACATATCAAGCAAGCATGCAAAGAGTATATGAGCAGCGGAATGTAAAGCATGCAACTTGCAAGGATGTAAAGGGAAGGGTTTGGAGAGATCAAACGCAATGGGAGACACGGATGTTTTTCCCGTGGTTCAGATAGGTGGTGCTATCCTACATCCACGTTGATGGAGACTTCAACCCACAAAGGGTAATGGTTGCGCGAGTCCACACAGGGCTCCACCCACGAAGGGTAACGGTTGCGCGAGTCCACACAGGGGCTCCACCCACGAAGGGTCCACGAAGAAGCAACCACCCACAAAGGGTCCACGAAGAAGCAACCTTGTCTATCCCACCATGGCCATCGCCCACACAGGACTTGCCTCACTAGCGGTAGATCTTCACGAAGTAGGCGATCTCCTTGCCCTTACAAACTTCTTGGTTCAACTCCACAATCTTGTCGGAGGCTCCCAAGTGACACCTAGCCAATCTAGGAGACACCACTCTCCAAGAAGTAACAAATGGTGTGTAGGTAATGAACTCCTTGCTCTTGTGCTTCAAATGATAGTCTCCCCAACACTCAACTCTCTCTCATAGGATTTGGATTTGGTGGAAAGAAGATTTGAGTGGAAAGCAACTTGGAGAGCCTAGAGATCAAGATTCATATGGTAGGAATGGAATTTCTTGGTCTCAACACATGAGTAGGTGGTTCTCTCTCAGAACATGTGAGTTGGAATGGTGTATGTGTTCTGATGGCTCTCTCTTCGAATGAAGAGGGGGTGGAGGGGTATATATAGCCTCCACACAAAATCCAACCGTTACATAGTTTTCCAATCCCGGTGGGACCGAATCACAAACTCGGTTGGACCGAAAATGTAAACCTAGTGACCGTTAGAGATTTCGGTGGGACTGACTGGATCAACTCGGTGGGACCGATGTGCTAGGGTTAGGGTAAATCCAAAACTCGGTTTGACCGATTACTCAAACTCGGTGGGACCGATTTGGGTAATAAGTGAAACTGAGATTTGGCCAAGCAAACTCGGTGGAACCGATTGCATATCTCGGTGGGACCGAGAATATTGCAATGGGTAACAGAGAGTTTGCAAGCCCATCTCGGTGAGACCGAGATCTCATCGGTGAGACCGAACTGATTAGGGTTTGGCAGTGGCTTATGACAAGTGAAACTCGGTGGCGCCGGATAGGAGGAATCGGTAGGACCGAGTTTGGCTTAGGGTTTAGGTCATAAGTGGAAGTGGGAAAGTAGCTGAGGGTTTTGGAGCATATCACTTAGCACATTAAGCAAGAGGCTCATTTTGCAACACCTCATCCCTCCTTGATAGTATTGGCTTTTCCTAAAGACTCAATGTGATCTTGGATCACTAAAATGTAAAATGAGGAGTCTTGAGCTTGAAGCTTTAGCCAATCCTTTGTCCTTAGCATCTTGAAGGAGTTCCCACAACCTTTATTCCATGCCACTCCATTGTTGAACTTATCTGAAACATGCTAGATCGAAATGTTAGTCCAACAAGAGATATGTTGTCATCAATTATCAAAACCACCTAGGGAGCACTTGTTTAATGGCGCCCGAGCCGTTGTTTAATACGGGCGGCCTTACTGTTCGCCTCCCATTCCCCTCCCCTTGCAGACCTCCACCAACGCCATGGCGCAGAATGATCATCTGCCACTAGTCTTCAAGTTTGGTGAAGTCGATTCTGAGCCGGAGGAGATAGAAAATAAGGAGGAATGGGGCCTCATGGACATGGCCCAGAATGAACTGGCCGCAACGGTTGCTGCCCCCGCTCCCATCCCAGCTCCCAACCCCGCACCCGCGCTAGCGACCATCCCCGTAGCATTGACAGGCTGGTCGCCGAGCACTATCGCAGAGCTGGAAGCCACGGGCGTCAGTGAGATCTCCGCGGACCTGCGCAAGCTCGTGTACATGCCAGCGCCAGCGCCCGTGCCCGTGCATGCCCCTCCACCCACTGTGGCGCCGGCCCCCGTGCGTTTGGCAGCACTCGCCACGCCCATGCCCCAACCCGTGCGTGCCCCTCGCCCCTCCACCCACCACGACACCGGTCCCCGTGTGTTTGGCTGCACCCGCGTGCGCCCGTGCCCGTGCGTGCACCCCCCCTCAGCGGCATGGGATGCTGCCGTCGACCGCTACCTCTCAGCGGTGCCAGCTGTCGTCCTCCCACACCCCGCCCGTCGATCGCACGATGACATGATGTTTGATTTACAAGTGAAGAACATTTTGTGCTGCCTTGAAGACTTCAACAACGGCGTCCCGGGGGACGACAACGACAACGATGACGCGGTACGCCGCCTCTGCCGCCGCCGGAAATAGTTTTTTGGGGGTTTAATAATGTATCTCGAATTCTCGATCATATGAATATAAATTCACAGTGTGACTGAATGAAAGACATGGTTTGAACGGACTTGCATTTTTCTCTCTTAATATACAGACTTATCAAAAGATTTTCTTTTGAAAAAAAACGTCAATGGTTTTTAAATATAAAATAATCATCACAAACGTTTTTGTTAGAACACCCGTATGCAAACCGACAGCTTCCCCGGGAAGCCAAGGGAAAATGTGCGAAGTGGGATTTCTATAGCTCTTGATTGCAAACGTTTTAGATAGAACACCCGTATGCAAAGTGAGAGCTATGGTCTTCCCTCACAGTGTAGGATTTTTGCATCCCTTCAACGCAAATGGTTGTTTTGGATGATCTGTGTGCAACCACCTAAACAATTGGGTAAGATTTGCATCTATCATTTTGGGTATGTTGCCATTTGTCAAACTGGAAAGATTGACATTTTTTATCTAGTAACATTGCCATTTGTCAACCTTGTAACACTGCGATTTGTCAAAATATGCAGCTAATCACTAGCACTATCTAATTTTTGCAACTAAAATCACTAGCACCGTTCATATGGACACCACTAGCAGGCGTGAGTTGATGGACACATATGCAAATGTACCATTGATTACATACAACAATTCATCAACCCACAATGACAACGAGGATACACATTGGATTATAGATCATTTCCAACAAAACATTCTAGTAAAGTAAAGTTTTTCTCACACAAAAAATAACAAAGTGACAAAATGAACTTCAGCTCAACCACTCATCGGCGTTGGAAACACTTGCTTTGAACCAGAAGTGATTCTCTGGGAAGGGCCAGCTACTGTCAATCTCGAGACCAACGCAGGACTGATCATCCAGGCTGAACCGGCCTATGTCAGGACCCATATTGGGATGGTAGGGAAGCATAGCAATGTCCGAGGTATAGATACAGTTGCTTCTCATAAATGGTAGTAACGTTGTGTCAACAACAGTTGGATCGCCTTTCACCGTCATTGGATAGTTTTGTCCAAGGAAGAGCGAGTTTCCTCCAAGACTTTCAATACTGAACTAGGGAGAAGGTGTTGGCACTAGTACACTAGTATCCATCCCGAATACCCTGCAACGGATGTTGGAATAGGTCCGGAGAGTGCGACCATGCGAGACAACACCTGCTTCCTTAGTAACATCAGCAGTGCCCTGTATACAAACAAGAAGAGGTGATCCATCGGAATAAGTTGCCAGGCGCCACTGAGTATATGGGTCCTGCTCGTCCTCATGCTCGTGATCATCAGCATTGTCATCTCCCCCTTGGTTACAAAAAATTTCAAGTATAGGTGGTGGAATGTTCACAGGACCTTGGAAACACAAGAAGGTTAATTAGTAAATGGAAACTAGCTAACCCGCATGCATGTGGATGAAACAATTATAATTACGATGGAAGACAAACATACCGAAAGCATCTGGATTCCATGAAAAAACAGTGCCACGAGTGGTGGCAACAAACACAAGACCCTCGTATTGAATTTCATCACAGTACTTATCCGTGTATAGAAATTGATTTTTGAGCAATATCCATCGAGGCGTGGAAGCAAGGACGGCAACAAGCTTGTCGAAGACAGCAACAACTTCATAGTTTGTGTAAACCCAAGAGTGGTTGGGAACTCGACAAATTGCTATCTTTCGTAGACGACAGTCACCATGATCGTATTTGAACTCATGTAGAATACCGGTGTACTCAACCTCTAGGCAGTCTGAGATTTTTGGAAGTGGAACCCGGTGACGAGTGTACACATTCACAAGTTCCCACTCGCACTTGTACCCAATATAAACAACCCAATCTCCATTTGCGCCTGCCCAAGCCTTGCCCTCAAGTGATGGCATCTTAACATCACATGTATCATTATCAAGCGGCATCAACTTGCACAAGGCGAGGCTTCCGTCATCCCCGCGCCAGTCAGCAGGGTCACAGCGAAGAAGATAGGGGAGATCAAACCGCTCCTAGACCCTTGGGTTGCTTGTAATGATGTTATTAGTTGAGTTAAGAATTGTCTTGAACAAACTTGCCATGCTAGCCGAGGTGATGACGTCGCACTGATCAATGAGTTCCTGCGCCACATCATCCTTCAGATCGGGGCAAGAATAACGGGGTTGTTTCCGGCCTATTCCCTCCATGGAGAAGATGATCTAACAATGGCAGAAGGAAGGTTGAAGGAAAATGGAGGGAGGAAGAGCGTGTGGCAGCAGTTCCAAATCGAGAGGGAAAGGCGAAGAGGCGGAGCACAGTTCCGATGGTACAAGAAGAGGCTAGTGGGGAGCGAACGGTTTCCATAGAGGTCACACACTGACGACAAGGCCAAGTGAACCGCATGCCGTATATCGCACACATGTTGATCTGGCTGACAATTTCTTTTGTGTTGCCTATTCACAAACAGTTCATCCGAGTGAACCGTATGCTATACATCGCACACACCTTCATCTGGCTGTCCATTTCTTTTGTGTTGCCTAATCACAAATAGTTCATCCGAGTGAACCGTGTGTTGTATATCGCACACGCCTTCATCTTGTTGCCCGTTTTGTTTGTTCCTCCTCATCGCAAATAGTTAATTGAACTGAACCGTATGCCCTGCATCACACGCTGATGACCCACAAGTATAGGGGATCAATTGTAGCTCTTTTCGATAAGTAAGAGTGTCGAACCCAACGAGGAGAGGAAGGAAATGACAAGTAGTTTCCAGTAAGGTAATGTCTGCAAGTGCTAAAATTGTAAATAGCAGAGTAGTTTGATAGCAAGATAATTTTTAATGAGCAAGCAACGATAATAATAACAAAAGTGCAGCAAGGTAGCCCAATCCTTTTGAGGCAAAGGACAGGACAAAACGGTCTCTTATGATAAGCAAAGCTTCTTGAGGGTACACGGGAATTTCATCTAGTCACTTTCATCATGTTGGTTTAACTCGTGTTCGCTACTTTGATAATTTGATATGTGGGTGGACCGGTGCTTAGGTGTTGTTCTTACTTGAACAAACCTCCTACTTATGATTAACCCTCCTACAAGCATCCACAACTACGAGAAAAGTATTAAGAATAAATTCTAACCATAGCATTAAACTTTTGGATCCAATCAGTCCCTTACGGAATAGCGCATAAACTTGGGTTTAAGCTTTTGTCACTCTCGCAACCCATCATCTAATTGCTACTCCACAATGCATTCCCTTAGGCCCAAATATGGTGAAGTGTCATGTAGTCGACGTTCACATGACACCACTAAGGGAATCACAACATACATACTATCAAAATATCAAACACATATCAAATTCACATGATTACTTGCAACATGATTTCTCTCGTGACCACAAGAACAAAGGTAACTACTCACAAATAATAATCATGCTCAAGATCATATGGGTATTAAATAGCATATTGGATCTGAACATATAATCTTCCACCAAATACACCATATAGTAATCAACTACAAGATATAATCAACACTACTAGTCACTCACAACTACCAATCTATAGTTCTGGTAACAAGATTGAACACAACAGATGAACTAGAGTTTGAGAGGAGATGGTGTTGTTGAAGATGTTGATGGATATTGCCCTCCCCAATATGGGAGAGTTGTTCGTGATGATGATGACAATGATTTCCCCCTCCGGGAGGGAAGTTCCCCTGGCGAAATCGCTTCGTCGGAGGGCAAAAGTGCTCCTGCCCAAGTTCCGCCTCGAGGCGGCGGTGCTTCGTCCTGAAAGTCCTCCTCTGGTAGTTATTTTCTCCACTAATTCTTATATATTCCATAAAAAATCCACATGAAGTTTCAGCTCATTTGGAGTTGTGCGGAATAGGTAGCCTGGCGTAGCTTTTTTAGGTCCAAATTTCCAGCTGCCGGAATTCTCCCTCTTGGTGTGTACCTTAAAAATTATGAGAGAAAAGGCATTAGAATTACTCCAAAAAGCATTATTATGGATAAAAACATTATAGATAACAGTAAGAAAACATGATGCAAAATGGACGTATCAACTCCCCCAAACTTAGACCTCGCTTGTCCTCAAGCGAAAAACCGAAATCGAAAAACATGTCCACATGCTTTGAGAGAGAGGTGTCGATAAAAACAAAATAAGGACATAGAAGCATCATGTTGATTATTATAACAACAACAAAATTAAACATAGGACTTTATCATATACTTCTCATGAATAAGTAATAGTTCATCACACAATCGAAGTAAAGCAAAAACTCTATTAGAAACTAATAAACTATGTTCTCAGTCAACTTTGCAACTACAATTCATCATCTTTTCGGGAAGAGTCGCGTGTTGGAGCCTTTAGGCAAGTCCACATACTCAACCATCATATAGTCTTCTATGATTGCTAACACTCACCTTGTACCCATGAGCAAAACGGTTCAACCGGACACATAGAAAGATAGGGGCTTATGATTTTGCCTCCCAACATACTCAACTCAAGGGTGATGTCAACAATAATAACTCATGCCACCCATATTCAACTGGACATATGTGGCTAGATCTTTCCTCACCACATGATGCTTGCCAAAAGAGAAAAATAAAAGGAATAGAGAGAAAAACTTTGACTCTTTGCATAAAAGTAAAAGATAGGCCCTTCGCAGAGGGAAGCAGAGGTTCCCATGCGCTTATTTGTTTGTATGCTCAATCCCTTAGTGCAACAGACCGTCACATTACATTGCCCCTTGTGATAGTGGCCTTTATTATGTAGTCTGTCGCTTTTATTCTTCACCATCACAAGTTCGTGCAACGCTCAATTTTCTCTTACACTAAATGATCTCACACTATTAGAAGCAATTTTTATTGCCTTTTTTGCACCGATGACAACTTACTTGAGGGATCTTGCTCAATCCCTAGGTAGGTATGGTGGACACTTGAAAATAGATTTGAGTTTAAGGGTTTCTGGATGCACAAGTAGTATCTCTACTTAGTGTAGAATTTTTGGCTAGCAAAGATAGGGGCAAGCACCACATGTTAAAGGATTTATGACAATATGACTTTTATGTGAATATGAACAAACATAAATCATTAGGTTGTCTTTCTTGTCCAACGTCAACAATTTTGGCATATAATATTTTGATGAGGGCTCACAATCACAAAAGATTTCTAGGATAGTTATATTTATATGTGAATCTTCTCTTCCCTTATTAATTCTTTCATTAGTTGCATCATTGACTAATTAATGCTATGTTTGTCAATCTCTAATAAAATTTTCTACTTATACTTTTCCTTATGTGGTGCCATCACCTACCATAGGATTAGTATATAATCTTTTCTTTATTTATCTCATTTCTTTGATATGTTTCCTTTCTTATTTCTTTTCTTTATTTGCAACATGAAAGTAAAGAAAGCAAAACTCATACAAAACTTTCTTATATAACTTGCACACGATTACAAGGATAGATCACTAAGCAAACTCTCAAAGAAGAAAGGATCGAACTAAACTTTTATTCATCTAAAGCAAAAGATCAAACTAAAATAAGTGAAAGTAAAAAGATAGTGGGATGATACGATACCGGGGCACCTCCCCCAAGCTTGGCGGAAGCCAAGGGGAGTGCCCATACCCGATACTCAATTCTCCTTTGGTGGTGAAGGAGATGATGGTAGTGGTGAGGAAGCGATCCTATATTTAAGGATTAGAAGATTCTCCAATAAACGGATGACGCTCCTAAGGTGGGTGATGTGCTCTTGATGCAGAATATTCTCATGAGTGAGATACTTATTTTGTATGCGAACTATTTCAATGATGCGAAAGGCTCCAATCTCAGCAGGAGTAAGATGAGTAAGGTAAGGTTTAAGGATATCTTCCTCCTCCCCGTCAGCTGGCAATGCTTGTTCGAAGACAGGAGGCTGGTCTATGGTAACCTCCTTGCTCTCATCTCCTCCGACAACTCCCGCGGGCTCTTCCCTCTTCAGCTCGATCTTCATTAACCAAGCATCCTCTTCCACGTTGTTGGAGGAAGAAGACATGATGCATGGCCCAACAGATCTGACAGAAAAACAACAAGAAAAGAGAACATAGGATTTCTCCGCGATATAGTGATCAACGGGTTCGGGAAGTATATATTATATATATATATATATATATATTTTATCTTGGAGGACAAGCATATGGTAGAAAAACGGAGTACATAAGGTGTCCCAGGTGGGCACAACCCACCTGGGCGCGCCAGGCTGCCTGGCGCACCCTGGTGTCTTGTGCCCACCTGGGGACGCTTCCTGGAAGTTTCCTTATTTCCAAAATTCTAAAATATTCCCAAACTGAAAATATTTTTTGCAGATTTTTTGGAGTCCGTTTACTTACCGTATCACGAAACTCCTTATTTTCACGATTCTGGAGTGTTCCGGAACGACTCTTTTATGTGTTCTTCCAGTGTCATGGTTTGGATAATATTACTTTCAATATTAATATGTGTACCTGAGATATAATGCTTTATTCGTTGCCCATTGACAACCTTCGGGTTAGTACCTTTGGAATTATTTATTTTGATGGCTCCAGACCGGTAAACCTCCTCCATGACATATGGGCTTCCCATTTTGAGAGGAGTTTTCCTGCAATGCATCTGAAACGAGAGTTGTACAAAAGAACATATTCTCCGACTTTAAACTCACGCTTTTGAATTCTTTTGTCATGCCATCTTTTTACTTTTTCTTTAAATAATTTTGCATTTTCATAAGCTTGGGTTCTCCATTCATCTAATGAGCTAATATCAAATAACCACTTTTCACCAACAAGTTTGAAATCATAATTGAGTTCTTTGATTGCCCAATATGCTTTATGTTCTAACTCAAGAGGCAAATGACATGCTTTTCCATAAACTATTTTATAAGGAGACATACCCATAGGATTTTTGTATGTTGTTCTATAAGCCCAAAGTGCATCATGTAATTTCTTAGACCAATTCTTCCTGGACCTATTGGCAGTCTTTTGCAAAATTAATTTTATTTCTCTATTGCTAAGTTCAACTTGACCACTAGACTAAGGATGATAAGGTGATGCAATTCTATGGTTAACATCATACTTGGCAAGCATTTTACGAAAAGCACCATCAATAAAGTGTGAACCACCATCAGTCATTAAATATCTAGGGACTCCAAACCTTGGGAAAATAACTTTCTTAAGCATTTTAATAGAGGTGTTGTGATCAGCACTACTAGTTGGAATAGCTTCTACCCATTTAATAACATAATCAACAACAACCAAAATATGTGTATACCCATTAGAGGAAGGAAAATTCCCCATGTAATCAAATCCCCAAACACCAAATGGTTCAACAGCAAGTGAATAATTCATATGCATTTCTTGACGCTTACCGATATTACCTATTCTTTGACATTCATCACAAGATAAGACAAACTTACGGGCATCCTTGAAGAGAATAGGCCAATAAAATCCAGATTGCAATACCTTGTGAGCAGTTTTATCTCCAGCATGATGCCCTACACAAGCCTCGGAGTGACATTTCCATAGGATTTGTCCCTATTCATGCTCAGGTACACAACGTCTAATAATACCATCTACTCCTTCTTTATAAAGATGTGGGTCATCCCAAAAGTAATATCTTAAATCATAGAAGAGTTTTTTCTTTGTTGGTATGTAAAGTTAGGTGGTAAATATTTAGCAACAATGTAATTAGCATAATCAGCATACTAAGGAGTACTATGAGAAACATTTATTGCAGCTAACTGCTCATCAGGAAAACTATCATCAATAGGTAGTGGGTCATCAAGCACATTTTCAAGCCTAGACAAATTATCAGCAACTGGGTTCTCAGCTCCTTTTCTATCAATGATATGTAAATCAAATTCTTGTAACAAGAGAACCCATCGAATAAGTCTAGGTTTAGCATCTTTCTTTTCCATAAGATATTTAATAGCAGCATGGTCTTCGTGAACAGTTACTTGGGAATCAACAATATAAGGTCTAAATTTATCACAAGCAAACACAACTGCTAAGAATTCCTTTTCAGCAGTAGCATAATTTCTTTGCGCACTGTCTAGAGTTTTACTAGCATAATGAATAACATTGAGTTTCTTATTAAGTCTTTGTCCTAGAACAGCACCAACAGCATAATCACTAGCATCACACATAATTTCCAAAGGCAAGTTACAATCAGGTGGTTGAACAATAGGTGCAGAAATTAAGGCTTTCTTAAGTGTTTCAAAGGCTTCTAAACAATCATCATCAAAAACAAAAGGAATGTCCTTCTGCAAGAGACTAGTAAGAGGCCTAGAAATTTTTGAAAAGTCTTTGATAAATCTCCTATAGAAACCAGCATGACCTAAGAAACTACGAATACCTTTTATATCTTTAGGACATGGCATTTTCTCAATTGCATCAACCTTAGCTTGATCTACTTCAATACCTCTTTCAGAATTTTATGACCCAAGACAATGCCTTCATTAACCATAAAGTGGCACTTCTCCCAATTCAAGACAAGATTTGTTTGTTCACATTGATGGGGTTATGTACCTAGGGTAGGGTCATGGACCTGATCTAAGTACCTTACCCAAGGACACCCTCAGAAGAAGTCGCCTTCCAGTCGACTAACGAGGGACACACTCGACTGACTTGAAGGACTCGACCACGAAGACTCACTCGACCACCAGAAGGTCAAGAGGCACTCTGCACTGCAACGGCCTGTAATCAAGTAGACTTTATGATAGTAAAGGCATTTTATGTGGGGCGTTACCAGTAACGCCCCAGACTTAACTCACCTTAAACCCTCTCCTACGTGGGCTGGCTGGGGTCCTGGCGCACTCTATATAAGCCACCCCCCTCCACAGGCAGAAGGGTTCGGCACCTTGTAACTCATATACTCATAATCCACTCGACCGCCTCCGGGCTCCGAGACGTAGGGCTGTTACTTCCTCCGAGAAGGGCCTGAACACGTACATCCCTTGTGCTTACAACCTCTCCATAGCTAGGACCTTGCCTCTCAATACCTACCCCCCCACTCTACTGTCAGGCTTAGAACCACGACAGTTGGCGCCCACCGTGGGGCAGGTGTTTTAGCGATTTTGTGGAGAAGTTGCGTTTCTTCCGAGTACTTTCATCATGGTGTCTGCTGGAGTTTTGGTCGAGGGTCAAGAGATCCATCTCGACACTCTCGCCTTCATCGCCGACGACTCTGCATGGCTCCAGGAGGCTCCACTCGACGTGGATGTGCTCCCCGTCCGCGGTGCGACGCATTTTCGCGCATGTGTCCGTGGCGTTCTGCTGCGGCAACCGTCGACCCAGTATCGGTCGGCTCCTTTATCGTCCACCCTCCCGGTCTCCCGCCAGCGCAAGCGCTCAGGCCGGTCGAGGCTTCAGCGATGGGTGAGGCACGCGGTGGCTCGCCAATCGGCCACCATCCAAGTTGCGGCAATCGAGCCCGACGAACCTCTCTACGGCTTGTTCGATCAGTCGACTGGCTCCTTAGAGACTGCATCCGAGTGCGGTAGCAGTGATCCAGCGGCGGAAATCTTGATGGTCGACGGGCCCCACAGTCCCCCTGGCTTCGCCCGTGGTGGTGGAGCAGGTGACGGCGGCGACCCTACACGAGGCTACGAAGAGTACCAGCCCGAGCCACTCGACTCTCTGCAAAGAGAGGAACTTCGCCGCAGGAACGAGGATCCCCTGCGTATTCCCATCGCAGGAGAAACCCCCGAGGCTCGTGCCTTGGAGGAGGCGCGTCTGGCCAATTTGGCCGAGCGCACTCGACTGGAGAACCTTCAGCGAGCACTCGACGAGCGCGCGCGGCAACGAGTTCCCGACACCAGTCGACGCCAACTCTTCCCGCCGACTCAGGTATATCGAACCCCAATTCAGAATTTAGCAGCTGCGACCCGTATAGCAGAGTCCATCCAGCCTTCGCAGTCGGAAGCTGGCAGAGGTTTGTTGCAGATCAGGGATCTACTCCGGGCAGCAGGAGATCAGAATTCAGCCGTGTCTCAGTCGCGCAACAGAATTCACAGTCGATCCGTCACTGTGAATACGGTTCAGTCGGTGCACAGCCCCAGATCGCCTCCGCGGCGCGAAGGGCGCGGGAATCGACGAGATCAATATGACGACAGACTCGACCGAGATGACAGGCGTCGAGTGCCCTATTCCCCTCCGAGGGGTGGGTCTTACGCTCCTCGGCAGCCAGATGATAGGCGTCAGTACAGTACAGGGCGTAGGGTTCCAGTCGACCCCAGAGAACCAGGCTTCGACGCGCGATCCATTATCGTGCAAGGGTTGGTCGACCGGAACAGAGCCCATCGAGGTGCACTCGACAGAGATGTACCCACAAGCAGTCGAGTGCATGTTTCTGGCCCTGAATGTTTCAGCAGGGCTATCAGAGCCGCAGTTATCCCTCCCAATTTCAGGTTGGCAACAGGAGTCAGCAAGTTCACTGGTGAGTCAAAGCCTGAAACTTGGCTTGAAGACTACCGAGTGGCAGTTCAGATTGGTGGTGGGAACGACGAAGTGGCCATGAAGCACTTGCCCCTCATGCTGGAAGGTTCTGCCAGGGCATGGTTGACTCAATTACCTCCTAGCAGCATTTACACTTGGGAAGATCTGTCCCGAGTGTTCATCAGAACGTTTGAAGGAACTTGCAAGCGACCAGCTGGATTGACAGAGTTGCAAGTCTGCGTGCAGAAAACTAATGAGACTCTCAGAGAGTATATTCAGAGGTGGATCACTTTGCACCACACTGTGGAGAATGTGTCTGATCATCAGGCAGTCTGCGCCTTCAAAGATGGTGTCAAGAACAGAGAACTGAGTTTGAAGTTTGGTCGAACCGGTGACATGACCTTGAGTCGGATGATGGAGATTGCTACCAAGTACGCCAACGGCGAAGAAGAAGACCGACTCCGAAGCGGCAAGCACAAGCCGAGTCAGTCGGAAAAAGGAAACACCAGTCGGAAACAGAAGCGGAAGGCTGAACCGGCAGCTCCTGGAGAGGCTCTGGCCGTGACTCAAGGAAAGTTTAAGGGGAAACCAAAAGGATCCTGGAACCCCAAGAAGGTAAAGGATAAAGAAGGGAACGACGTGATGGATATGCCATGTCACATTCACACGAAGAAAGACGAAGAGGGGAATATCATTTACCCGAAGCACACCACTCGCCAATGTCGACTCCTGATCCAGCAGTTTCAGGGAAAACAGTCTAAGGACAAGGAGAAGGAGTCGGACAAGGCCGAAGACAAGGAGGACAGTGAGGAAGGATATCCGCATATCAACTCCACTCTGATGATCTTTGCAGATGTGGAAAGCAGAAGTCGACTGAAAGTGATTAACCGAGAGGTGAACATGGTTGCCCCCGCAAAAGCAAATTATCTGAAGTGGTCTCAAACACCCATCACATTCGACCAATCTGATCACCCGACTCATATTGCCACCCCTGGGAGGCAAGCTTTGGTGGTCGATCCAGTTGTCGAAGGCACTCGACTGACAAAGGTGCTGATGGATGGTGGAAGTGGGCTGAACTTATTGTATGCAGACACATTGAAAGGTATGGGCATTCCGATGTCCCGACTGAGCACTAGTAACATGAGCTTTCATGGAGTTATACCAGGGAAGAAGGCCGAGTCACTCGGCCAGATAGCTTTGGACGTGGTGTTTGGCGATTCAAAGCATTTTCGCAAAGAAAAGTTGACGTTTGAGGTCGTGGATTTTCAGAGTGCATATCATGCCATTTTGGGGAGACCAGCTTACGCGCGGTTCATGGCTCGACCATGCTACGTATACCTCAAATTGAAGATGCCCGGTCCCAAAGGAGTGATCACTGTCACCGGTGATAGGAAAAAGGCAGAAGAGTGCTTTCAGAAGGGCTCCAAGATTGCCGATTCCCAGGTGACAGCAGTCGAGTTCGAAGAATACAAGCAAAACGCAGATCCGAGTGACTTGCTGCGATCCAAGAAGCCCGCCACAGAGTCTGCATTCCAGTCGTCCGGTGAGACGAAGCCTGTTCACATTCACCCGACCGACCCCGAAGCAGCTCCGACCCGCATCTCCACGACACTCGACCCAAAATAGGAAGAAGCGCTCATCCAGTTCCTCCGTGAGAACTGGGACATTTTTGCATGGAAGCCCGCTGACATGCCAGGTGTTCCCAGGGGACTGGCTGAGCATCGCCTAAGAGTCGACTCATCTGCAAAACCAGTCAAAGAGCATCTTCGGCGGTCCGCCGTCCAGAAGAGAAAAGCCATTGGCGAAGAAGTGGCTCGACTGTTGGCGGCAGGATTTATCCGAGAGATATACCACTCCGAGTGGCTCGCTAATGTCGTCATGGTTCCTAAGAAGGACAAGTCGCTCCGAATGTGCATTGATTTCAAGCACATCAACCGGGCCTGCCCGAAAGATCATTTTCCTCTCCCTCGCATAGATCAAATTGTTGACTCGACCGCGGGATGTGAGAGGTTATCTTTTTTAGATGCCTACTCCGGGTACCACCAGATCCGTCTGTACGGGCCCGACGAGGTAAAAACAGCTTTCATCACTCCATTCGGGTGCTTCTGCTATATCACCATGCCATTCGGCCTCAAGAATGCCGGAGCCACATTTATGCGAATGATTCAGAAGTGTCTACTCACTCAAATCAGTCGGAATGTGGAAGCTTATATGGATGATATCGTTGTCAAGTCGCGAAAAGGTTCCGACCTGCTCGCTGACCTCGCCGAAACATTTGCCAACCTCAGAAGGTATGATATCAAGCTCAATCCATCAAAGTGCACATTTGGAGTTCCTGGTGGCAAGTTACTCGGTTTTCTCGTTTCCGAACGGGGAATCGACGCTAACCCAGAGAAGATTGGCACTATTCTCCGAATGAAACGCCCTGTGCGAGTGCATGATGTCCAGAAGCTTACTGGATGCTTGGCCGCATTAAGTCGATTCATCTCACGACTCGGTGAAAAGGCATTACCTCTTTACCGACTGATGAAGAAGACAGACAAGTTCGAGTGGACTCCAGAAGCTGATGCAGCGTTTGCCGAGCTAAAAGCTCTGCTCTCCACCCAGCCGGTGCTTGCTGCTCCAATCAGCAAAGAGCCTCTGTTGCTCTATATCGCAGCCACAGGACAAGTCGTCAGTACTGTGCTAACGGTCGAGCGGGAAGAAGAAGGAAAAGCTCTCAAAGTTCAGCGCCCAGTGTATTATTTGTCTGAAGTCTTGACTCCATCCAAGCAGAGATATCCTCATTATCAGAAGCTTGTGTATGGAATATACATGACCACAAAGAAGGTTGCTCATTATTTCTCTGATCATTCCATCACAGTCGTCAGCGACGCTCCACTATCAGAGATTTTGCACAACAGAGATGCAACTGGTCGAGTGGCCAAATGGGCGATTGAACTTCTTCCCCTTGATATCAAGTTTGAGGCAAAGAAAGCCATTAAGTCCCAGGCAATAGCAGATTTCCTTGCCGAGTGGATTGAACAGCAGCAGCCGACTGAAGTTCACTCGGAGCATTGGACCATGTTTTTTGATGGCTCTAAGATGTTGAATGGTTCCGGTGCTGGGGTTGTCCTGGTTTCCCCCAGAGGAGATAAGCTCAGATATGTGCTCCAGATTCACTTTGATTCCTCCAACAATGAGGCAGAATATGAAGCCCTCTTATATGGGTTGCGCATGGCCATTTCACTCGGCGTCCGTCGCCTGATGGTCTATGGCGACTCGGATTTAGTGGTCAATCAGGTGATGAAAGAGTGGGACGTGAGAAGCCCAGCCATGACTGGATACTGCAGTGCAGTGAGGAAGCTGGAAAAGAAGTTCGAGGGGTTGGAGCTCCATCATATACCCCGACTGAAAAATCAAGCAGCTGATGATCTAGCAAAGATAGGTTCCAAGAGAGAAGCCATTCCGAGTGGTGTGTTCTTGGAGCATATACACACTCCGTCAGTCAAAGAGGATCCTTTCACCGAAGAAACTCCACAGCCCAAGAGTGCCACAGATCCGACTGAAGTTGAAGTCCCAGCGGTGGTCGACTTGATCATGGAGGTTTTGGTGGTCATTCCCGACTGGACGATTCCGTATGTCGCATATATCCTGAGGAAAGAGCTCCCGGAGGATGAGGAAGAGGCTCGACAGATCGTCCGTCGATCTAAGGCCTTTACCGTAATCAAAGGACAATTATACAGAGAAAGCGCGACTGGAGTTGGTCAGAAGTGCATAACACCAGAAGAAGGTCGACTCATCCTCAATGATATTCACTCGGGGACCTGTGGTCATCATGCGTCCTCTCGGACCATCGTGGCCAAAGCATACCGAGCCGGATTTTACTGGCCAAAGGCGAATGAGATGGCAAAAGAGATAGTGGATAAGTGCGAGGGATGTCAATTCTACTCGAATATGTCACACAAGCCTGCGTCGGCTCTGAAGACCATTCCACTCGTCTGGCCTTTCGCAGTATGGGGATTGGACATGGTCGGTCCTTTGAGAACAGGACGAAGTGGCTTCACGCATGTACTGGTGGCAGTCGACAAGTTCACCAAGTGGATCGAGGCTAAACCAATCAAGAGCCTTGACACCGGTACTGCTGTAAGCTTCATCAGGGAACTAATATTCAGATATGGAGTCCCACACAGCATCATTACGGATAATGGGTCGAACTTTGACTCAGAGGAATTCAGAGCTTTCTGCAACTCCCAGGGCACACGGGTCGACTACGCTTCAGTCGCCCATCCGCAGTCGAATGGACAAGCAGAGCGAGCTAATGGACTGATTCTTAAGGGATTGAAGCCTCGACTGATGCGTGATCTCAAACACGCGGCTGGAGCTTGGGTCGACGAACTTCCCTCAGTACTCTGGGGACTGCGGACCACACCTAATCGGTCGACCGGAAGAACTCCATTCTTCTTGGTCTACGGAGCTGAAGCAGTCTTGCCGAGTGATCTTCTCCACAATGCTCCTCGAGTTGAAATCTACAACGAAGCAGAGGCTGAACAAGCGCGGCAAGACGCAGTCGACCTTTTAGAGGAAGAAAGGGAGATGGCTCTGATCCGGTCGACCATCTACCAACAAGATTTGCGTCGTTTCCACGCCAGAAATGTGAGAGGTCGAGCCTTCCAGGAAGGAGATTTGGTTCTCCGAGTGGATCAGCACAAACCACACAAGCTTGCTCCTTCTTGGGAAGGTCCCTTCATCGTCACCAAGGTTCTCCACAACGGGGCGTACCGTCTTTACAACGTCGAGCATAATATCGACGAGCCCCGAGCTTGGAACGCGGAGCTACTCCGCCCATTTTACACTTAAGTTTTATCACTCGGATGAGTTGCAATAAAGTACTTCTGTAGTTCATGGACCTCAAAATAATAGTGTCATAGTCCCTCCATAATTTCTGTCGCTTTTTATTTTTGTCCAATAAAATTCCCCCTCAGTGGGTGACTTAGCTGCGAATCCGTTTCGCCTAAGTTTGTAAAAATCCTACCGAGTGGCGAGCCAGACTCCCACTCGGAGGCTTAGCTGCAGCCCTGTGCTCGCCTAAGTTATAAAAATCCTACCGAGTGGTAAGCCAGCCTTCCACTCGGGGGCTTAGCTGCAGCCCTGTGCTCGCCTAAGTTATAAAAATCCTACTGAGTGGTAAGCCAGCCTTCCACTCGGGGGCTTAGCTGCAGCCCTGTGCTCGCCTAAGTTATAAAAATCCTATCGAGTGGTAAGCCAGCCTTCCACTCGGGGGCTTAGCTGCAGCCCTGTGCTCGCCTAAGTTATAAAAATCCTACCGAGTGGTAAGCCAGCCTTCCACTCGGGGGCTTAGCTGCAGCCCTGTGCTCGCCTAAGTTACAAAAATCCTACCGAGTGAAGAGCAACCCTCTCACTCGGAGGCTCAGCTGCAGTCCAAGCACTCGCCTAAGTTATCAAAATCCTACCGAGTGGTAAGCCAGCCTTACACTCGGGGGCTTAGCTGCAGCCCTGTGCTCACCTAAGTTATAAAAATCCTACCGAGTAGTAAGCCAGCCTTCCACTCGGGGGCTTAGCTGCAGCCCTGTGCTCGCCTAAGTTACAAAAATCCTACCGAGTGAAGAGCAAACCTCTCACTCGGAGGCTTAGCTGCAGTCCAAGCACTCGCCTAAGTTATCAAAATCCTACCGAGTGTAGAGCAAACCTCTCACTCGGAGGCTTAGCTGCAGTCCAAGCACTCGCCTAAGTTATCAAAATCCTACCGAGTGTAGAGCAACCCTCTCACTCGGGGGCTTAGCTGCAGTCCAAGCACTCGCCTAAGTTACAAAAATCCTACCGAGTGAGGAGCAACCCTCTCACTCGGGGGCTTAGCTGCAGCCCTGTGCTCGCCTAAGTTACAAAAATCCTACCGAGTGAAGAGCAACCCTCTCACTCAGAGGCTTAGCTGCAGTCCAAGCACTCGCCTAAGTTATAAAAATCCTACCGAGTGAGGAGCAACCCCCCCACTCGGAGGCTTAGCTGCGAATCCGTTTCGCCTAAGTTATCAAAATCCTACCGAGTGTAGAGCAACCCTCTCACTCGGAGGCTTAGCTGCAGTCCAAGCACTCGCCTAAGTTATCAAAATCCTACCGAGTGTAGAGCAACCCTCTCACTCGGAGGCTTAGCTGCAGTCCAAGCACTCGCCTAAGTTATCGAAATCCTGCCGAGTGAAGAGTAAACCTCTCACTCGGGGGCTTAGCTGCAGCCCAGTGCTCACCTAAGTGGACTGAAGAATAAGTCGATTGCAGTAAAGGCGCCCTGCTTTGAACCTGCAAAAGACATTTCGAGCCAAAGGCAATCATATTCAAGCACCAAATTCAAGTTTGAATCGATATCTAAAGGAACCGAGAGTGCTCAGGCGTTAAGCCTGTTAAGGTTTATCGGTTACAATTCCACTCGGCATATCGAGGCAAATTTAAAAGCGTCGAGCCAGAAGAAGTTTTTTACCCCTCCTGTGGAGGGCTGGAAGGAGCAACGAATTCATCAAGGTCAATCCCGTCGGCGATCCGAGTGGCAGCTGCAAGGAAAGTTTCCATAAAGGACCTGAAGTCGTGCTTCTTGGTATTGGCCACCCGAAGGGCCGCCAGCTTCTCTTCTCGTGCATCCTTACAGTGGACTCGGGCAAGACACAGAGCAACATCTGCACCACACTGTCACATCCCTAGCTTCTGGTGCTGCCTAGCGTGTGCATCATGTTTAAATTCCATTTAAATTTGAAAAGGGGATTTGTGAAACCCTTAGAATCATTTTTTGGAAATGACCCAAATAAAAATTGCTCCAAAAAGGTCCAAGAAAATGCTCATGTTGCTCTCTGAAAATATTGGACAGAGATAAAAATCAAACCAATATTTTTAGGAGCCCATAAGTATTTATTCTGGGCATTTGGAATTAATGCATAAATATTTGCATTGGATATATATAAATAATATATGTCCAATAATTGCTGGAACATTTTATGTGGTTTGGTATATTTTAACTCTAGCCACATAACTATTTTCAGGATTTTATAAAATGGTTTAGTATTTTACTAAACCAAAACAAAACAGAACAAAATAGAAAAACAATAAATAAAAGCAGAGAGAGAACCTACCTCAGCTTACCTGGCAGCCACCCACAGCCCAACACTGTGCAGCCCACCTGCGCGGCCCAGCCCACCTGGCCCCCCTTCTCCTGTCTTCTTCCCGTGCCAGCGCACGAAGCAGCTCGGTGGCGAGCACCGCCGTCGCGCTTGGCCACCTCCTGCCTGGTTGCCTCCCTCCTCGATGCGCCTGGAGACGCCACGACACCCCTGGCCTCTCTCTCACTCTCCCTGGAACCCCTCTCGCTCTCCCTCCGTCCCTATTCCTCCTCTGCTCTCTCTCCCTCCCGCGACCGAACGGAGCCGCCGCCACCGACGAGCTCCCTCGCGGCCACCGGCCACCACACGCAATCCCGACGCGCTCAGAAGCTCCGCCACGTTGTCTTCTTCATCTTCTATGAGCCACGCAAGCCGGGAGGGCCAGGAACATCGCCATCGCCGTCGTCTTCCACCTCGGGCTCCGACCACCGCCGCCGTTGATTCGCCGTCTCCACCGCCTCCCCGAGCACGCCGACCTTCTCTTCGAACTCACCGTGAGCCCCTGTCCATTTCCCCTCTCTCCCCGTGCCCGTCCACGCCTTCTAACCACCTCGGCTGTCGGAGCCGACCGTTCCTCGCCGCCGGCGATGACGCAGGCGGTGCTAGAGCCACCGTAGCTAACTCCCGAGCACGGCAACGTGCTCAGCACCCTTCCAGGAGCCGAGCGCGCCCACCCGTGCGACCCGCCGTGCCCCCTAGCGCCAACCCCGACCTCGCCGTGCTCCGGCCGCTGCCTTTGAGCTCGCCGCCGTCGATATAGGTCGCCCCCGGCCTAACTGACCGCACCACTCGACGCGCGGGATCTTCAGCATCACGTAGCTGCCCTCCGCCGGCCATTTGGTCGCCGGAGGAGGATTTCCGACCCCCTCCACCGTCTCTGGCTCCGCCGGCGACGAGCCGCGGGTCAACTCCGGCGAGTTGACCCGGGGTTTGACCCCCTGACGTGTGGGCCCAGGCGCCTGCTTGATTAGTGTTAGATTAGTTAGCGCTAATTAACTTAGCTAATTAGATAGGCCACTGACATGCGGGCCCCGCCCGGCTAACTAAGTTAGTTAGGGCTAACTAACTTGGTTAGTTGACTGGGTCACTGACCAGTGGACCCCACTGGTCAGGTTTGACCTGGTCGACGCCTTTGACCTGCTGACGTCACCCCGGCGTCATGCTGACGCAATATTCCTTTTCTGGAATTAAGTTTATTTTATAAATAATCAGAAAATTCCAGAAAATAGCTAAAACTTCAATAAATCATAGAAAATTAACCGTAACTCCAAATTAAATGTTTTATATATGAAAAATTATCAGAAAAATTCAAGGAATCCATCTGTACCATTTTCATGCATGTTATAACAACTTATTACTACTGTTTAGAACAAATGAAGTGAATGGCATTTAAATAATCATATATGGAGTTTGAATTTGAACCTAGGATTCAAACCAACTCCATTTAACTTGTTGCTAGATGCATTAGCCCAATACACATTCATTTTGCCATGTCATGATCATGCATCATATTGTGCATTGCATTGATTGTGTTTCTTCTGTGTTTGCCGGTGTTGTTCCCCCTCGGTAGACGTTGTACCGACGATGTGATCGTTGACACTGATGAAGACTCAATGTTATCTTCAGAAGTGCCAGGCAAGCAAAACCCCCTTGTTCATTCCGATAAAATCCCACTCTCTCGCTCCTGCTCTCTTTTACTGCATTAGGACAACAACGATTCAACTGTTACTTGCTACGGTAGCTGAACCCCTTTATCCTTTGCATGACCTGTCATTGCCACAGTAAATAGATGAAACCCACTAGCATGAGTAGGAGTTGTTTGAGCCCTATTGTGCCTACTCATTCATGCTTGTTCGTCATGCCTGCTACTGCTTAGAGTTGAGTCAGGTCTGATTCATCGGGGATGAATCAGAGGTGTGTGAACATGTCCTACGGTGTGTGAGCTAAGCGTGTGAACACGATTTGGTAAAGGTAGCGGTGAGAGGCCATGTAGGAGTACATGGTGGGTTGTCTCATTGCAGCCGTCCTCAGGAACTGAGTTCTGTGTTTGTGGCCCATGACCAGTTACTACAACACATTGGGTTCCGGTAACTCGACCCCTCTCGACTTATTAATCAACATGATCCCTGTCCAGGAGTTGCAACTAGTTTCTGGTGTTTGTAGGTAGTGTTAGTAGTCTACCAAGTGGCACCCGGTACAGGTGGGCTTGGGACAGACTAGGCACAGTGGCCCGGTGTACCAAGTGGCACCCGGTTGGTGGGCTTGGGAACCCTGCACACATCGTTTGGGGCCGTAAGCGACACCCCGGCCGGATCTCCTTGCGGATGGAACCTGAATATGCGATAGACCTGGACTAGAGACTTGTTCGGTTAGTCAGGTCGTGGCCGACTCCCTCGCCCGGCTTCCGCTTGAAGGTTGCCGAGGTACATGACGTGTACAGGGCGATAAGTGGCGAAAGCGTGTGTGAAGAAGTACACCCCTGCAGGGTTATCATTATCTATTCGAATAGCCGGATTCCTCGGATATGGAAACTTGGACCCCATTGCATAGTTCATAGGCAAGTGAAAGTGGATACTCTAAAATACGCAAGATAAGCGTGAGTGCTATGGATGGCGTTCTCGTAGGGAGACGGGAGCGGATCCATAGTGGTGTATTGATATGGTGAATATGTGGACTCGTGTGCGCCACCTCAAAAGAGTTGCTTGCAGTCGTAGTTCAGGTTAGCCACCGAGTCAAAGCTGGCTTGCTGCAGTTAAACTCCACCACCCCCTTGTTGATAATGATGCATATGTAGTTAGTTCTGATGTAAGTCTTGCTGGGTACATTTGTACTCACGTTTGCCTATTTTATGTTTTTGCAGAGAGACTTCGGTCTCGCTAGTAGTTCCACGTGGACTTCGACGTTTAGCTTGTTACCTCAGCTACGATCTTGTGCCCTCGGCAGGATCTGATAGACAGTCAGGCTTCTCAGCCTTTTTCATTTATAGATGTCTGTACTCAGACATGATAGCTTCCGCTTGTGCTTGATTTGTATGCTCTGAGTGTTGGGTCATGAGACCCATGTTTGTAATATCTCGCTCCTCGGAGCCTAATGAATAAATTACTTGAGTCATAGAGTCATGTTGTGATGCCATGTTGTATTTGCACATATCGAGCATATTGTGTGTATGTTATTGAAATGCTTGGTATGTGTGGGATCTGACCATCTAGTTGTTTATCTTTAGTAGCCTCTCTTACCGGGAAATGTCTCCTAGTGTTTCCACTGAGCCATGGTAGCTTGCTACTGCTCCGGAACACTTAGGCTGGCCGGCATGTGTCCTTCTTCGTTCCTGTGTCTGTCCCTTCGGGGAAATGTCACGCGATGAATACCGGAGTCCTGTTAGCCCGCTACAGCCCGGTTCACCGGAGTCCTGCTAGCCCAGTGCTACAGCCTGGATTCACTCGCTGATGACCGACACGTTCGATGCTGGGTCATGGATGCCTGTCCCTGTAAGTTTGTGCCACTTTGGGTTTACGACTAGCCATGTCAGCCCGGGCTCCTTATCATATGGATGCTAGCGACACTGTCATATACGTGTGCCAAAAGGCGCAAACGGTCCCGGGTAAAGGTAAGGCGACACCCGTGGGAATACCGTGCGTGAGGCCGCAAAGTGATATAAAGTGTTACATGCTAGATCTATGTGGCATTGAGTCGGGGTCCTGACAGCGTTGGTATCAGAGCTTGACTGCTTGTAGGATTACCAAGCCAAACTGGTCGAAGTTGAGTCTAGAAATTCTTTAGTTATATAAGGGAATTGATTGTGGGATGGAACGTAAGGCTCTTTTTACTCCTTATACCTTATGCCCTTCTGATCTGAGTCATCTTATCTTTCCTACGGGGATTAAGAACTAGGCTTTCTCTTCTTTCTATCAGGATCACGTGTTACTAATCCGTAGACTTATGAGATTGTTGGATTTAAGCTTGAGTTCAGTTTCTACTACTTCCGTATGTTAATTGTTGATCTCAAAACCTTGATATCGTGCTTCTGAGTGGTTATGCCACCATTTTGTGAATGTCTCAAATCTTTTCTGAGCATTTACAGCCGTTATGCTGTCCGAGTCATCCCAGGTTTCTAAATAGTTTGAAGCAATTTGCAAATTCTTTCCTCCCGTTTCGATGTTCCTTTGGGCCAGATTAACCACACTAATCGGTGAGTTGAGGTACTTTATTGCCTTGACATATATGTTGGAGCTGGTATTATGACCCTAGGTATCTTAGGGGATCATCTAGTAATTTAGCCATGATTTGTGTCCCAGTGTGATGATTCTGGCCTTTACCCTCGAAAGCATCCCGTGATGCTACTTAGTAGTAGGTATTCTATTTCTGGGTTTTGAACCCGAGATTCACTCTACCTACTTCATGTTGATAGTAATTGCTAGTGCCTTTAGGATATTAGTAACCTTTGCGATAGTCCTTGAAGTCCGTGGTATCTTCTTCTTCCAAATACCATGAACTACTTATGGCAGAAGTTCCTCGTTGAACTGAAATATCACAACAGGATTACTTTTGATGAGTTCTCCATTATATATTGTGGCTCTGCCAGTTCTACCTTTCTGCATGGGTTATCCGGAAGAAACATGTTGAACTTGGTTCAACATGCTAAACCATGCATCCACAACTCAGAAAATTATATGTTCCTTTGAGTTGTCCCTCTTTAGTTGTCTACTGACCTTCGTCTATCAATTGATAGTCAAGGGTATGCATACATTCGTTTATCGATGCCTATTACCCTTGTGGTCCGTCAAGCCATTCTGTCCTGAATGACTTGGAGAAACAAACTCCAGTACCTCATCCATATCTAGGATTGGGTCAAAGTAGTTGTATTCCGCAGATCAAATGCCAATCCAGCTTTTGGTTCTGTTCTACCTTGAAGTATTACCCCCTTTATGTCAGAATTGTCATGAGAACTGCACCAACTCTCATGAATTTTGACGTAGTAATACTTCTTGCCATCATTGTTCATTCCTCGGTTTCCGTGTTATTGTAACCGGAATGCCGACAAGTGAATCGTGGTGTGTGAAATCAATACTCCTAGCAACATTGTTGCTTGGTAGTTAAATGGACAATAACCTCATTCTTAACGTGTTGGTTCTTGAATCATCATTCTAAGATTGATCGTGCTACCTAGTCCTTATTTCCTGGTGCACTCTTTGATTGATGAGTTAGGATTTTGTCAAGTCCTCGCTCATTTGATCATATCATCTTGCCCTGAAAAGCAAGATTGTTCTCGAGCTTAGTAACATATCGGTGGTTCGTGATTTCCGAAGATCTTCTCGGAAGTATTACCAGGTTGTCACCTGACCGCTATGTTGAGCTCGTGATCAAGTTGGTTTCTTGTGAACCACCTTCTCTCCAAGAATCGGTGTTAGATATCCCTGAGCTAGTTGGTTAAGCTAAACAACAACTTGGAGGGTTGGAAGATAAAAGCTTGCCTGACTTAGTTAGTTCCAAAGGGATATTCTTGTGTAGTGTGTGTTGAAGAAAGATGATATCTTCATCGATTGGTCCCTGTGATCAGTTGCTGGACCTATTGTCTTATCAATCCTTTGATTTGAGTGTGGGCTATCGTCAAATCAAGTCAGAACCAACGATGTTCGTAATGTTGTCTTCCTCGTGGTTGATCCCTCGAGCATACACCATTATATCTTTTGGTTCTGACCAATGTTATCACCATGTTCACACGATGGTGGAAGTCCAGTGATATGGAAATTCCGATGAGTTGTTGTTGAGTCCATTGACAACATCCTTATCTCCTCCATGATGTTGTTGAACATTAAGTTAGTGTTGGAAACTTTTGAAAGCATTTTCTTCATGCTAGCTCATGAAGTACTTGTTTGATGAAAGGAGTGACTTCCTTTGATTCACGTGCATTTTGATGTAAGTTGCCGTCGTGAATTCGAGAAAGTTTGTTTTTGCTCCTTTGGAATCATCCCAAGTTGGTCATGCACGTGCGAAGAATTCTGTGGTCTGTTAGACTGATCATCTTCATTCCATATGTATATCCTAGCACACCAAGCCACTGATTGATTTGTTCAAGGAGAAGAAGTTCCTTCTTAAGAGTATACCTTATGCAAGGATTTTGATATCCTCGTTGATGGTTCCCCACCTGAACTCGGTAGTGTTTTATTATAAGACTACCACGTGGTCATGCTTGTCTGGGACAACGTGTTCACATGTTTGTAGCAGAACCAGCTCATGCTTTGGAGCTTACTATCGTAGTTCATTTCCCGAGAATCTCGCAACGTCATCTCGTCGATTTGTGTTGCAAACTTTCGTTTTCCTTCCTAGACTCGATGGGTCTGGAATATTCTGACACCAACCAGATCTGAATCTCAGGCAGATATGATGGTTGGAACATTTCCCAAGAACTATAATATTGGTTCCTCGATAACTGGTAAGGTAGATGTCGTGGCCAACACACCCCGCCAGGAGACCTATTATTGTAGTATCTCGATTGGAGAAGTTGGCCACCTCCCCATATGGATTTCGTAGGATTTACTCCCTAGTTGCCCCTATGGATTTTGAGATCCCGAAGTCCGACCTTTTTACTTGATGTTCTAGATATCAAACCATATCTATGAATGGGTTACGCTAGCACATCAAGGAGAACATTAGAAGCGGAGTGCTAAATGTCTCTCGGTCGATCGTCCAGATTTTGTTCCTTGGCTCGCTAAGGTGAAATCTGAGAAAGTGTTATCCTCCTTTGCATCTGCATCGTCCATCGCTATTCATCATGGTAGCAAGTTGTGTTGCCAGGATCCTTGACACGGATGTTGGTAAAACCTTGATGATTATGGAAATGCTCAAGTTCTTGAGAGCACGCACAAGCGCTACGTGTTATCATCGGCTCTAACTAGGATTCCTCTCAGTTTCCTCGGTTATGCTATAACCTCTCAAACAGTGGATCCACTCTCTGTTGTTGGGTTCTTCCCCAGTTACCAGAATTATTCCCATCATTTGCATTTTGTTCCCAGCTTGCACCGCCAATGTGCCATTCTACCATGGGTCTCTTCCATTTCCGGTGATAAGCAAATTCATTCATTGCGTTGTCTTCAACAAGGTAATCCACATCATCCAAGTTTGAGTATGCCATTCTACCGACCCCCTCCAAACGATCGCTCGAGAATTGTCTTAGGCTGGTTTAAAGAGGTTCAATGATCTTTGAATCAAAAGTACTTCTTTTTGCCACTCAAGATAATAATCTACGAATCACCCTCCTCCAGGATGTTTCGTCGTGGTATCATGGCAATTCAACTCCTCGCTATGTTGACAACCGATCACCACCTTCTTAAGTGTGGAATTGTTGTCTACCTAGTGAACCTCGTCACCTGCTCCACTCCATCCCTCTAGAGGTATGCTTCGTCTCTCAGCTCGAGAGATGTTGCTATGTCACATTCCGGGAGTTAATCATGAGTTGTTTGACCTTCGAGAAGACCGATCCTTCCAGAGTTTTCCTTTCCTCTTCTTGTCATGATTAGCTGGAGTTCTCAGAGCAAGACTTCAAGACAATGATGGTGATCGAATCAACGTTCCTATGAAGTGCAACCTGGATCGTGAAGATTATACTAGTTTGCGTTTCCCCTTCATCTTACTCTACGCTTGAATCTCGAGACGAGATTCTTGTTTAGTGGGGGTGAGTTGTCACATCCCTAGCTTCTGGTGCTGCCTAGCGTGTGCATCATGTTTAAATTCCATTTAAATTTGAAAAGGGGATTTGTGAAACCCTTAGAATCATTTTTTGGAAATGACCCAAATAAAAATTGCTCCAAAAAGGTCCAAGAAAATGCTCATGTTGCTCTCTGAAAATATTGGACAGAGATAAAAATCAAACCAATATTTTTAGGAGCCCATAAGTATTTATTCTGGGCATTTGGAATTAATGCATAAATATTTGCATTGGATATATATATATTATATATAAATAATATATGTCCAATAATTGCTGGAACATTTTATGTGGTTTGGTATATTTTAACTCTAGCCACATAACTATTTTCAGGATTTTATAAAATGGTTTAGTATTTTACTAAACCAAAACAAAACAGAACAAAATAGAAAACAATAAATAAAAGCAGAGAGAGAACCTACCTCAGCTTACCTGGCAGCCACCCACAGCCCAACACTGTGCAGCCCACCTGCGCGGCCCAGCCCACCTGGCCCCCCTTCTCCTGTCTTCTTCCCGTGCCAGCGCACGAAGCAGCTCGGTGGCGAGCACCGCCGTCGCGCTTGGCCACCTCCTGCCTGGTTGCCTCCCTCCTCGATGCGCCTGGAGACGCCACGACACCCCTGGCCTCTCTCTCACTCTCCCTGGAACCCCTCTCGCTCTCCCTCCGTCCCTATTCCCCCTCTGCTCTCTCTCCCTCCGCGACCGAACGGAGCCGCCGCCACCGACGAGCTCCCTCGCGGCCACCGGCCACCCCACGCAATCCTGACGCGCTCAGAAGCTCCGCCACGTTGTCTTCTTCATCTTCGATGAGCCACGCAAGTCGGGAGGGCGCGGAACATCGCCATCGCCGTCGTCTTCCACCTCGAGCTTCGACCACCGCCGCCGTTGATTCGCCGTCTCCACCGCCTCCCCGAGCACGCCGACCTTCTCTTCGAACTCACCGTGAGCCCCTGTCCATTTCCCCTCTCTCCCCGTGCCCGTCCGCGCCTTCTAACCACCCTCGGCTGTCGGAGCCGACCGTTCCTCGCCGCCGGCGATGACGCAGGCGGTGCTAGAGCCACCGTAGCTAACTCCCGAGCACGGCAACGTGCTCAGCACCCTTCCAGGAGCCAAGCGCGCCCACCCGTGCGACCCGCCGTGCCCCCTAGCGCCAACCCCGACCTCGCCGTGCTCCGGCCGCTGCCTTTGAGCTCGCCGCCGTCGATATAGGTCGCCCCCGGCCTAACTGACCGCACCACTCAACGCGCGGGATCTTCAGCGTCACGTAGCTGCCCTCCGCCGGCCATTTGGTCGCCGGAGGAGGATTTCCGACCCCCTCCGCCGTCTCTGGCTCCGCCGGCGATGAGCCGCGGGTCAACTCCGGCGAGTTGACCCGGGGTTTGACCCCCTAACGTGTGGGCCCAGGCGCCTGCTTGATTAGTGTTAGATTAGTTAGCGCTAATTAACTTAGCTAATTAGATAGGCCACTGACATGCGGGCCCCGCCCGGCTAACTAAGTTAGTTAGGGCTAACTAACTTGGTTAGTTGACTGGGTCACTGACCAGTGGACCCCACTGGTCAGGTTTGACCTGGTCGACGCCTTTGACCTGCTGACGTCACCCCGGCGTCATGCTGACGCAATATTCCTTTTCTGGAATTTAGTTTATTTTATAAATAATCAGAAAATTCCAGAAAATAGCTAAAACTTCAATAAATCATAGAAAATTAACCGTAACTCCAAATTAAATGTTTTATATATGAAAAATTATCAGAAAAATTCAAGGAATCCATCTGTACCATTTTCATGCATGTTAGAACAACTTATCACTACTGTTTAGAACAAATGAAGTGAATGGCATTTAAATAATCATATATGGAGTTTGAATTTGAACCTAGGATTCAAACCAACTCCATTTAACTTGTTGCTAGATGCATTAGCCCAAAACACATTCATTTTGCCATGTCATGATCATGCATCATATTGTGCATTGCATTGATTGTGTTTCTTCTGTGTTTGCCGGTGTTGTTCCCCCTCGGTAGACGTTGTACCGACGATGTGATCGTTGACACTGATGAAGACTCAATGTTATCTTCAGAAGTGCCAGGCAAGCAAAACCCCCTTGTTCATTCCGATAAAATCCCACTCTCTCGCTCCTGCTCTCTTTTACTGCATTAGGACAACAACGATCAATTGTTACTTGCTGCGGTAGCTGAACCCCTTTATCCTTTGCATGACCTGTCATTGCCACAGTAAATAGATGAAACCCACTAGCATGAGTAGGAGTTGTTTGAGCCCTGATGTGCCTACTCATTCATGCTTGTTTGTCATGCCTGCTACTGCTTAGAGTTGAGTCAGGTCTGATTCATCGGGGATGAATCAGAGGCGTGTGAACATGTCCTACTGTGTGTGAGCTAAGTGTGTGAACACGATTTGGTAAAGGTAGCGGTGAGAGGCCATGTAGGAGTACATGGTGGGTTGTCTCATTGCAGCCGTCCTCAGGAACTGAGTTCTGTGTTTGTGATCCATGACCAGTTACTACCACACATTGGGTTCCGGTAACTCGACCCCTCTCGACTTATTAATCAACATGATCTCTGTCCAGGAGTTGCAACTAGTTTCTGGTGTTTGTAGGTAGTGTTAGTAGTCTACCAAGTGGCACCCGGTACAGGTGGGCTTGGGACAGACTAGGCACAGTGGCCCGGTGTACCAAGTGGCACCCGGTTGGTGGGCTTGGGAACCCTGCACACATCGTTTGGGGCCGTAAGCGACACCCCGGCCGGATCTCCTTGCGGATGGAACCCGAATAGGCGATAAACCTGGACTAGAGACTTGTTCGGTTAGTCAGGTCGTGGCCGACTCCCTCGCCCGGCTTCCGCTTGAAGGTTGCCGAGGTACATGACGTGTACAGGGCGATAAGTGGCGAAAGCGTGTGTGAAGAAGTACACCCCTGCAGGGTTATCATTATCTATTCGAATAGCCGGATTCCTCGGATATGGAAACTTGGACCCCTTGCATAGTTCATAGACAAGTGAAAGTGGATACTCTAAAATACGCAAGATAAGCGTGAGTGCTATGGATGGCGTTCTCGTAGGGAGACGGGAGCGGATCCATAGTGGTGTATTGATATGGTGAATATGTGGACTCGTGTGCGCCACCTCAAAAGAGTTACTTGCAGTCGTAGTTCAGGTTAGCCACCGAGTCATAGCTGGCTTGCTGCAGTTAAACTCCACCACCCCCTTGTTGATAATGATGCATATGTAGTTAGTTCTGATGTAAGTCTTGCTGGGTACATTTGTACTCACGTTTGCCTATTTTATGTTTTTGCAGAGAGACTTCAGTCTCACTAGTAGTTCCACGTGGACTTCGACGTTTAGCTTGTTACCTCAGCTACGATCTTGTGCCCTCGGCAGGATCTGATAGATAGTCAGGCTTCTCAGCCTTTTTCATTTATAGATGTCTGTACTCAGACATGATAGCTTCCGCTTGTGCTTTGATTTGTATGCTCTGATTGTTGGGTCATGAGACCCATGTTTGTAATATCTCGCTCCTCGGAGCCTATGAATAAATTACTTGAGTCGTAGAGTCATGTTGTGATGCCATGTTGTATTTGCACATATCGAGCATATTGTGTGTATGTTATTGAAATGCTTGGTATGTGTGGGATCTGACCATCTAGTTGTTTATCTTTAGTAGCCTCTCTTACCGGGAAATGTCTCCTAGTGTTTCCACTGAGCCATGGTAGCTTGCTACTGCTCCGGAACACTTAGGCTGGCCGGCATGTGTCCTTCTTCGTTCCTGTGTCTGTCCCTTCGGGGAAATGTCACGCGATGAATACCGGAGTCCTGTTAGCCCGCTACAGCCCGGTTCACCGGAGTCCTGCTAGCCCAGTGCTACAGCCTGGATTCACTCGCTGATGACCGACACGTTTGATGCTGGGTCATGGATGCCTGTCCCTGTAAGTTTGTGCCACTTTGGGTTTACGACTAGCCATGTCAGCCCGGGCTCCTTATCATATGGATGCTAGCGACACTGTCATATACGTGTGCCAAAAGGCGCAAACGGTCCCGGGTAAAGGTAAGGCGACACCCGTGGGAATACCGTGCGTGAGGCCGCAAAGTGATATAAAGTGTTACATGCTAGATCTATGTGGCATTGAGTCGGGGTCCTGACACACACCGAGCCGAGGACTTCTTCCATTCCTGCACTCGACTAGGGATCGTGTTCAACCGGGCCATCAGCGATTCAAGGTCATTCTGAAGTGTCTCCTCAGGCCAAAGCGTCGAGTCGATGCGAGATGTGGCGGCCTTCAGCCTTGCGAGATAGTCCACGACAGCTGCAACACGGGACTCCAGTCGGAGAACATCCATGGCAACTTCATCGTTCACCGGAGAATTGACGGTGTCGAGGTTTGGCTCCAGCCGGCTAGTTTCTTCTTCAAAGTTTTGACAAAATTCTGCAAGGGTGATCACTAAGTCAAGGTGATGGTCGAATGGAAAAATCACAATTGGAAATGTCTGCCAAGCATAGAGGTTTACCTTCAAGCATAAGAAACAGCTTCTTGGCAAGTCCACTCAGGAAGGCCTCCAGATCAGTTTTCTTCCCAGTCAATTTGGCGACTTGGTCGGTCAGGGCAGCTTTATCAGTTTTCAGTCGACTGACCTCCTTGTTGGCAATCCCAAGAGCAACTTTCAGATTGGTATTGTCTTGTTCGAGCTTGGTGACTGAAGCTAACTTCTCGTCAGCAAGCTTGATCTTCTCAGCTAGCTCAAGGTCTTTCTTCTGTTGGGCCTCCCTTACCTTACCTGCAAGTTACAGCAAGATCAGATTTTGAAACAAGCAAGGGGAAAAGCAGTCGTCAGGGTCTCACCAAACATACCTTCGGTCTCCTCCTTTGCCTTTGTCAGCTTCTCCTGAACCAGCTTCAAGCTCAGCTCGACTTGAGTAGGCTTGTGTTCCAGCTCTGAGTAGCGAGCCACAAGATCACAAGAGTTCTGCGAAGAACCAATCGACTAAATGTCAAATATAATTCACTTCCGAGTGAAAAAGGGAAAAACTCACGTTTCTAAGACTACAGCCGAATACAAGCATTCGACCGTAGTCTCGGGGACTACACCCAGTGGGTGCACTCAGCGTGCCCCCACTAATCCTGTTGAAGACAAAGTCGACCAGTCGACCTCAAAAAAAAGAGAGATGTATTCTCTAAGACTGTGATCAACTGCAAGCAGTCGACCACAGTCTCGGGGACTACACCCAGTGGGTGCACTCAGCGTGCCCCCACCGGTTTGTGAAATCCAGTCGACATAGTCGACTGACAGAAAAATTGACATCATAAAGCCTAAGGCCGACTGCCAGCAGTCGACCTTAGCCTTGGGGACTACACCCAGCGGGTGCACTCAGCGTGCCCCCGCTAACACGGAGTTTTATCGACACACCCAGTGGGTGACTACTATAAATTCCGGAAAAGAAAAGTTTTTGGTAGCATATCCAACAGAACAAACAGCGGTCAACTGACCTGGACATTGCTTTGGAGGGCAGAACTGGCATCATAAGCCGCCTGACTCGCATCCCGGATTGTCTTCAGGTGCTCCATCATGATTCCCGCTTGGCGTATCGCCTCTTTCGCTGCGCCGGCTTGGTCCTCTGGGACGTGGTGCGTCGTGAAGAGGGAGGGCTGCTGAGCACTCGTCAATGGATCTGCGAAGGACACCGTGTGTCGAGTGATGTTCTCTTCCTCCACAGCCAGAATCTCGGGCGCCGTCACATCCTGAGGCACCTTACTGGCGGACGTTTTCCGACTCCTCCTGCGCTTCAGCGGCTCTTCATCCTCATCATCATCAGGGAGATTGATAACAGTATTGGGTGGAGCTACAGAGAAAGATCAGGATCAGAGATCGCGAGTCAGTCGACTAAGAACAGCGTTAAGAATACAGTACCTGGGTTCGAAGTTGCTGCGTCCTCCATCTCGTGGTCATCAGCCCGGGCCGAGGTTTCAGAAGTAGCAGCACTGCAACTCCAAAGGATCAGTCGACTAACTTCAGCGTCGACCAGAGACAAAGTTCACACAAAAAAAGAAAATATGAGCAGCACGGTTACCCTGATATGGTGGGGATGGACACCTTCATCTTCGGCAGGAGCTTGATCGGCTTCGACGAGGCCGCCCTGGGCTGCTTCGGCGCCTTTTCAGTCGGCACCGGAGAGGTGGTCCGAGGGCGCTTGGTCGACTGAGTGGCGGTCGCAACCCCCTTACCACGTTCGGTCGAAGGGTCGTGGACAAGCTTCGACCGCCTTTCTGAGCACGGTGGTACGACCTCCTCCTCCTCTTCTTCCTCGTCCTCGACGTCATCTTCATCACCGTCATCATCATCGTCGTCGTCATCATCCTCTGCAACATCCGAGTCCCATTCCTCCTCTTCCTGGCTCTCGCCCCCGCTCGCCTCGCCCTCCTTAGTCGAAGCTTGTGCCCCATTGGGCATCGAGTACAGCTCGGTGAGGGCCTAGCAGATGTCCAGACAAGGATCAGTCGACCAGTCGGCAGGGTAAACAGAAATGAATGCGACAAGAGCGCAGTGGAGAGCAGGGCAAGTGTACCTTGTTTGGGTCGCTGTTGTGGTCGAGTGGAGGAATCCTTCTGGCTCCGCGTGGGTTATCCTTATTTCCGGTAACGGCTACCATCCATCTTTCCAGAGTGACGTCGTCGACTGCTTCTGGATGGACTCTAGTCTCGTCTTCGGTCCCACAGTACAACCACATGCAGTGGCTCCGGAACTGAAGGGGCTGGATGCGACGCCTGAGGAAGACCTCCAGGAGGTCCATGCCCGTCACTCCCTCCCGAACCAACTGCACCACGCGCTCCATCAACATCTTCACGTCAGCTTTCTCCTCCTGAATCAGCTTCAGAGGGGAGGGCTTGTTCACTCGGTCCATGGTAAACGGAGGGAGTCCACTCGGCTGCCCTGGCGTCGACTGGGCCTGGCAGTAGAACCAAGTCGACTGCCAGCCTCTGACGGACTCGGGAAAAGTCATGGGCGGGAAGGTGCTCTTATTCCTCACCTGGATCCCCAGGCCCCCACACATTTGGACGACTCGGGTTCTCTCATCACCTGGGCTCGCCTTCTTCACGGTCTGAGAGCGACACGTGAATATATGTTTGAACAAACCCCAGTGCGGTCGACAGCCCAAGAAACCCTCACACATGGACACGAATGCAGCAAGATAGGCAATGGAGTTTGGGGTAAAGTGGTGAAGCTGCGCTCCGAAGAAATTCAAGAAGCCACGGAAAAAAACACTCGGCGGCAAGGAAAACCCACGATCAACATGGGTGGCCAAAAGCACACACTCACCCTCTTCTGGCTGAGGCTGCCACTCCTTCCCCGGAAGCCTCGCAGCTCCGTGAGGGATCAAGCCCTCGTTGGCCATGTCGAGGAGGTCTTTCTCTGTGATGGTCGACTGGATCCAGTCTCCTTGGACCCAGCCCTTCGGCAGGCGGGATCTGGACGAGGACCCTCCGCGGCTGGTGGATCTCCCCTTCGCTTTCTCCGACGCCGACGCCTTCTTTGCGCGCTCCAGCGCCGCCGTCTTCTCCTTGGCCATGGTCGCCGGTGAGATGCGCGAAGGGAAGTGGTGCGGGGGCGAGAGCAAGCACGCTGGGCGGGGAAGAAGGAAGCAGAGAGAGGGAGAGAATGCTGAGGCGCAGCACAGAAATCCTCGCCGGGCACATTTATAAGGTCCCTTCCGAGTGGATGACAGGTGGGCCCGTCGATCTAATCATATCTGGGAGCAGTTATGCAGACGGGATACGTGGCGAAAAAGGCGGCGTGGAGATCGAGGCGTCTATGCCCCGTCCCATCCGAACGCCGCGGTCCGCCCCGCTTCGCGCGCGTCCCCAAATTTCGCATCCCGCGGAATCCGCGAACAGCAAATCAGTTTGTCAGACGCGGTGTTTCCGGCGATCCGTCGCTCGGAGATCGTCGAAGCCTGAAAGATCACTCGACGCAAAAATAGAATGGATCGAGTCGACTGAAGGCGAATTGCTCCCTGTCGACGAAGAGATTCTTTGGTCCAGGACAACGCACGACCAGGGCACAAAGGTTAATCGGAAACGACATCAACTCCTTCCTCACTCGAAGCCTCAATCCATTCGGGGGCTAATGATGGGGTTATGTACCTAGGGTAGGGTCATGGACCTGATCTAAGTACCTTACCCAAGGACACCCTCAGAAGAAGTCGCCTTCCAGTCGACTAACGAGGGACACACTTGACTGACTTGAAGGACTCGACCACGAAGACTCACTCGACCACCAGAAGGTCAAGAGGCACTCTGCACTGCAACGGCCTGTAATCAAGTAGACTTTATGATAGTAAAGGCATTTTATGTGGGGCGTTACCAGTAACGCCCCAGATTTAACTCACCTTAAACCCTCTCCTACGTGGGTTGGCTGGGGTCCTGGCGCACTCTATATAAGCCACCCCCCTCCACAGGCAGAAGGGTTCGGCACCTTGTAACTCATATACTCATAATCCACTCGACCGCCTCCGGGCTCCGAGACGTAGGGTTGTTACTTCCTCCGAGAAGGGCCTGAACTCGTACATCCCTTGTGCTTACAACCTCTCCATAGCTAGGACCTTGCCTCTCAATACCTACCCCCCCCCCCACTCTACTGTCAGGCTTAGAACCACGACACACATCTCTGCAAAACTCGATCAAGATTGCTTAAACAATCATCAAAAGACTTCCCATAAACAGAAAAGTCATCCATGAAAACCTTAATAATCTTTTCACAAAAATCAGAGAATATATCAGTCATACATCTTTGAAAGGTGCATTACATAAACCAAAAGGCATACGCCTATAAGCATAGGTTCCAAAGGTACAAGTAAAAGTGGTCTTTTCTTGATCAGGTTGAGAAACAGGTATTTGTGAAAAGCTAGAATATCCAGCAAGGAAGCAAAAATGTGTGTGTTTAGATAATCTTTCGAGCATTTGATCAATAAAAGGCAAAGGGTAATGATCTTTTCTAGTTGCTTTGTTTAGTTTTCTAAAATCAATTAACATTCTATAGCTTGTGACAATTCTTTGTGGAATAAGTTCATTCTTATCATTAGGAATAACAGTTATACCTCCTTTCTTAGGAACAGAATGAACTGGACTTACCCATCTACTATCAGCTATAGGATAGATTATACCTGCTTCCAGAAGATTTAATATTTCTGTTCTTACCACTTCTTTCATCTTCGGATTTAACCAACGTTGGTGATCAACAATGGATTTAGCATTAGGTTCCATATTAATTTTGTGCTGACATATAGAGTGGGACTAATGCCCTTTAAATCATCAATAGTATATCCAATAGCAGCTCAGTGCTTCCTTAGAACTTTCAATAGTCTTTCTTCTTCGTGTTCTGAAAGGTTAGCACTAATAATAACAGGATATATCTTCTTTTCATCAAGATAAGCATATTTCAAAGTGTTTGGCAATTGTTTTAATTCAAACACAGGATCACCTTTAGGTGGAGGAGGACCTCCCAAAGTTTCAATAGGCAAATTGTGTTTAAGTAGAGGACGTTGTTCAAAGAAATTTTTATCTATTTCATTTCTTTCATGCATATGAAAATCTTTCTCATGGTCTAGCAAATATTGTTCTAATGGATCAGTAGGTGGTACAGCAATAGAAGCAAGACCAATTAATTCATCCTTACTAGGCAATTCCTTTTCATGAAGATTTCTACTAAACTTGGAAAAATTAAACTCATGAGACTCATCACCAAAGCTAACACCAACAGTTTGTTTTTATAGTATATCTTAGCATTAACTGTATTCAGGAAAGGTCTACAAATATAATGGGACAAAAGTCATCTTGTGGGGAACCAAGAACAAGAAAATTAGTAGGGTATTTTATTTTCCCACACAAGACTTCAACATCTCTAACAATCCCAAATGGTGATATGGTGTCTATGTTAGCCAGTTTAATAGTAACATCTATGTCTTCTAACATGTAGGCATAAGTGGAATTTTGGTGAAGGTTGTGTGTCTCATTGTTCTGCCTTTTTTCCTTGTCAATGTATTTTTTTTCAGTATCAGCTTGTGCAGCGGCCTGAGAGGAGGAAGAGAGGAGGCAAAGCGCCCGAAGAAGGTGGCCAAGGAGGAGGTGAGGCGAAACATTTTAACAAGACGGTTCGCTGCTCACTAAAAGAGGTCAAGACGTGTGCGAAAATGCTACAAGATAGGCACAAGGCGAGGGTTATCAAGGCTGGTTTTGGTTGTGTGTTTGACTTGAAGGTTGATTCCAACAGTTCTCGTCCTTTGATGGGCAACATCTACACGAGGAGTGACCCTTCAACCATGATTTTGGACATGGGTGAGGTGAATGGTTATACGTATTACAAGTGATGCTATTCACCATCTCTTTGGGTTCCCTCAAGGTAATCGTACCCCCCCTAGGCCCTCGAATGATGGTTTCGATGATGCTGTTATGAGGTTGAAGGGCAAGGTTGGGTATGCTAGGAGTGACGACATCAAGACAAAGGATTTGCAGAATATCCTCGCTGAACTTGTCAAGGATGAGACGAAGGATGATTTTGCTCTGCAGGTGTTTTACCTTATTGTTTTCATGAAGGTGGTTATCCCTGGAAGGCCTGCACAAGTGTCCATGGAGGCAGCAATGGCCGAGAACCTTGTGTTTGAGGATATGGCAGACATGGACTACTACCAGTTGGTTGTTGAAGATATTCGGAGTGCTGTTGTTAGGTATCAGCAAGGTACTAGCAGAGGAAAAGCTGTCATAGGTTGTGCCATCACGCCGCTTCTTATGTATCTGGATTGCCTTATCATTGGCAAGACGCCTAATATTGACTTGAGGACCCCTCGCATCAATTTCATGGATCAGGCCAAGCTTCTTGAGCTTGCTGCGGCTGACTTGGTCACGAAAGGTGATGATGACCTAGCCAACTGGGTGTTTGGGAGACTGCCTGTGAGTGTTTCTATGCATTACTCTTTCCTGTGTAGTTTACCTTGAACTTCTGGTATTGTCTTGTATATTTTTTGTTCCCATGTTCCTTCATTTGTTTTCTGACGCGTTGACTTTTCTTTTTGTATGCAGTGGAAGACACAGGCTGAGTTTGTGTTATTTAGGGTTATCGAACGTCCTGTTCTAACTATGCCTCGTTCTGCCGGCCTAGGGAGTGGAAGTTCCCCAAGATTTGAATTCTCCCGGGATGTTAATACTGGTGCCCCCCTGTAGATCCAGGAGGTTCTTCTGCCCGTGTGAGTGCTGCAGGTGGCGTTTCTTGCGAGGATTTGTTTGAAGCTGCCAATATTTCTCTGGTTAGGATTGACAGTCTTCTTGAAACTGTTTGTGGGGAGTTGGCTCGTGTTCCTTCAACTGCTGAGCGTCTTAGTCGCGTTGATGGGATTCTTCCTCCCGGGCACAGGTTTGATGCTGAGTCTTCGAAGGAGGTCTTATGTATTGAAGCTAAATTTCTTGAAGAGCTTCGTCAGAGCACTTCCCACCTCCGGACTAGCGTTGGGCTGTTCAAGGAAATGCAGGATGCTTGTTGCAAGCCTTTTGAAGATGAGGCAAGTGTTGTTGTGAGACAGATTCAGAGGCAGGATTCTGTTTGTTCGGGTCGTGAAGGAGGCCACGTGGAGCATACCAAAGAGCTTTGCACTAATGTTCAATGTTAAATGTTAGCTTTTCAGTTATTATTGTTTGTGGTCATAGGCGAACGTTGTTGATTTGATGTGTCGTAAACTGTTTCTTTTTTAGCAGTAGTGTTCCTAGGTGACCTTATCTGTTTATTGAACCTGAACTTCAACTGCTACAGCACCTGAACTTCCATGACTTCGATGACTGGCCCTTTTTTGTTCCCTTTTGTATCTTAGAGTAGTTTGATATCTGACCTGCTATGTTTACTGTATTTTGGACTTCCATTTATGTGTCAGTTGTGATAGCTGAACCTTCTCTGATTGTGCAATCTGAACTTCTGCTGATTAGGTATTTGTTTTCTAAATGATTTTTTATTTTTTAGGCTATTCATGATGATGCTAGGGTTGAGGAGGATGTTTTACCTGCGCATGAAGCTGCTCCTGTGCATGAGGTTGCCCCTGTGCATGAACCTGCTCCGGCTAGTGGCGTAATAGTTGATGAGGATCATGGCAGTGAAAATGAGGTACCATTTTTCTTGTCAATTTTGTCTTGTTGCCCCTGAGACGGACTTGCTGCTCCTGTGCATGAGGTTCAGTCAGCCCTTTGTAATGACTTTCTGTTTCTTTTTGCAACAGCAGAATGATGATGTTAGTGTTCCTCCAGAGAAGGTTGCAGACATGTCCGTCTTAGGCACTGGCTGCTCCGACGGGGTGGTCCTGACTGAACCTCAGTCGTCCATTATCGCCGAGCTTTCAAATGCTGAGCAGGGCAAGACAACTGGAGACATCATTTTGGAGAAAGATGTTGTTGAGTCTACTGTTGAAACTGGTGGTAGTGCTGCTGCAAGCCCGGAGAAGTCTCCTGCAGCAGAGCCATCAGTGATGTTAATGTTGTACAGGCACAACCAAAAGTTTTTCTTGTTTCAGATTCTCCAGCTGCTCCAGCTACTGCTTGTGTCCTCCCTGACGACGCTGCAACGTCTACTGGAGATGATGATGAAGATACCGAAAGCGATAGCTATGGAGAGGAGGTTGATCATTCCAGTGCTGCCACTGGTCTAGGCAAGGATCCATGAAGAGAGGAGCATGCTTCTCTCTTCTTTCCCCATTCCCTTCCCTCTTTGTTGTTTTGGTTTAGTCCATGATATCCCCTGTGAACTGCCTGTGTGGTCTAAGTTGAACTTCTGGTTTTGTTGTTTGTTGTGTGGGTTGTAAAGAATGTTAAGTGAACCTGTTTTCTATGTGAGTGGATGTTTGTAATGCATGGGTTGTGATGTCTATGATGCTGTGTTTTATCTTTTCTGATGTAGCAGCTGAGATGTGCTTATGTTTTGAATGTTTGTGCTTGAATGTTAGTCTTAATTGAAACTGTCGTGAATCTATGTGCTTTGAGTGTTGCTGTTAATTGCTATTTTCTTTTTGGTGAGCAGATAGTGACCTTGCTGTCGTGCGAAAGAAGGTTGGTGACTTTTATTACAGTGTAACTAGGCTTAGGAACGACCGTTCCAAGAGGTGAGTGCAGCTGCTCAACATTTACATCATCCATGTACCCCCTGTGAACTGCCTGTGGTTTCATACCTGAACTTCTCAACTCTATGTACCTGAACTTCTTGTTTTTTTTGCTTCTCTGGCGCTGAACTTCTGGCCTCTTTTGTATTGTACTGCCTGTTGTGATATAGCTGAACTTCTGTGCTAACATGTGTTATGAACTTCCTGAGTTCCTGCTGCTTAACTTGTTTTACTTTCTATTCGCTTGTTTTTAGATCAATGATTATGTTCCAAAACAAGGAGTGTGAAGCTTCTGTTCAAGAAGTCGCAACATCTTTTGGTCCTCGCGGAATGCTTACATCTAATGTGGCTGAGTGTGCACTCTATTGTCTACGTGCGAAGTACCAGGGATCGGATAAACTCATCCTGCCGTATTGGGTTTGTGTAAGTCAACCATACAGTGATTTCTTTTCTGTTTTGTTACTTACCATTATAGTTAAAACTTGTTCGTCTCATTTTTGTATTTTTTTCATATGTTGGTGTTGTCTGCATTATTTTAGGACAAGATTTTCAGAGGTCAATTTGATTCCCGTGTGAGGAAGTACTTCATGGTGAGTGGTCCAAATAGCATGGATGCACATGATTTGGTATGCAATATCTTGTTCTTTGTCTCTATATTAGTTTTGCAGTGTGATCCACTGTGTTAATATTTGTTTTATTTTTCTTTTGTATCGTTCTGATATTAATTCTCATTTTTTAATGATTCGTGTGTTTATGATGCTTCAGGTTGTTTTCCCTACTTTTGACCCGCCTGAGCTTCCTGCTTCCATGGGTGGTGTCGGTCATTGGGTGTCGGTGTTCCTTGACCTGCAGAATTCAAGGTTCCAGCTTGTCGATTCCTACTATGGACCAAAAGATGAATGTGCGGTACGCTTGTTTCGACAGATGACCGATAACATCAAGAGGCTTTGGAAGGATGCCAGCAACGACAGGGAGACACCCTTCAGCCCTATTAGCATCGACAATTTCCCTCTGGATTGGATTGATGTCCCCCAGCAGCAAAACAAGTATGAGTTCGACTTTTTCTCTTTATCACATCTATTTAACTGTAGTTGTACTTAAGCTGCGACGTGTTTAATTCGTTGGCTTTCTTTTTCTGTCCTAACACTATTTCTTTTTACTTTGTTTGATGGCAGTATCGACTGCGGATTCTTCATGCTTACGAATGTTAATTCGTATCATGACAGGGTTCTTGCAAATTATTCCCATGAGAATATCGGGGATATCAGGAAGACGTGGCTGTACTCAATCGCTTCTTCTAACCTGTTTGAGACAGACTTCCAAGCTCTGTTTGGCTACTACACATGTAAGTATTTTGGAACTTGTACTGCTTACCTGCAGTGCATCTTTTATTCTACCTGAACTTCATATTTTTCTCTGAACTTGGACTTCTGCTTGAGGTCTGGCTGGGCTGCTGGTTTCGGAAGGAGAGGAGCACTTTCTTTGTACATGAACTTCATTTCTATCTTTTTTTAATTTTGCTTGTGTGTTTTGTTTTGCTTAAATGGACATGAGCATTTTCTTTTATAATTGAACTTCAGAGATGATGCCTTTCTATGGTTTTGTTAGCTATAGTTGAATGATTTCCAGTTCATCGGTTTATCTTGAATTGTGCCTCTGGTTGTGCCTGAACTTCATTTAGTTTTTTACTGCAACTAATTTTTTTAGGTCAGCTTGAGTAGTAACCATGTCATCTTTATTAGTTGTACTGCACATTGTGATGTTCCTGAACTTCAGTTGTATTTTTAATGGTGATGTTTTCTCTTCCTTTTTTCTTTGACAGTGGATCCGTTGGAGTTGACCGATTATGACTACTCATTCCTCGGGTCACAGGAATACAGGAAGGCTGATGCAGGCTGGGGAAGCAGGCTGGTGGTATTCGTGGTACTCCAAAAACCCCGTGCTACAGGAAGGCTGATGCAGTCGAAGCAGCCGAAGCAGAAGTGATTTCGTCCGATGATGATTTTGAGAAGATTGCTTACCCAAAGAATGCTAAATGTGTTGCTGGTACTATTGCTGGTAGAGGTGGGAAGAATGTTGTCATCACCAGGAGGAAACCCGCAGTTGAGTCTGGGAACATAACTTCCTCCAAGAGAGCATCTAGATTGCCTTTGAAGTGGCGTTCTCCTGTCGCTCCCCTGAAAAAATACAGTTACCCTCATCTATCCGAGGCCCGGAAGTTGAAACAGTATGTGCTGAGTAAAGACGGTCTGGAGAAGTATTCTGAGTGAGTTACCCTCATCTGTCGCTCCTTTGCCTTGGAGTTGTAGTGTCTGAACTTCTGTTGTTGTATTGTCTGAACTGTGGTTGTTGTAGTATCTAAACTTCTGTTTTATGTCTCATCTTTCCTTTTGAGTTATAGTGTCAAAACTTCTGTTTGTTGTTGTATCTGAACTTCTAATATTTTTTTTACCATCCTTTTGTATTGTGCAGGACAAGCTACTGCATGTTCACCATCCCTGTGAATGTGATTGACCTCATAGGACGTGTCCTTTATACGCTTTTCGGTGAAGGGTAGCAGATGGAAGGAGACATAATGGATTATCTCATAAATTTGTGGAAGGATAAGCCGGAGACCTCTGAGATATTCACTAGTGCTAACAGGGTTGTACTTAGTCCCTACTTCAGACAGGTTTTAGTTCTTTGCGCCCCTATCTCCTTTTTTGCCTTAGTTTTGTTGTAGTGGCATCTGGGAGGTGTTTTAATTGTGTTTTGGTGAATGCACAGTACTGCCTGGAGTATGATTTCTATGCCGCAACACTTCCAAAGTTTGATGCAAAAAAATCTGTTGGTCTCCTCCCAATGTTTGTTCGCAAGGAAGAAGACCTTCTTAACGCAAAGCTGGTTAGTTTTTCATAACTCTTTGCTTTTTTTAATTTCATGTGCATCCTTTTGCTGAGTTTGTCAAGAATTTTTTGTTCATGCCGGTTCTTCAGTACATATGCTTTATAGTTTGTGTTCACCGGTCCTTTCACTCTTGGCAGGTTTTCTTGATTCTATTCAAGCCAATTGGCACAACGATGCACTACAGTGTGTACGTGGTGAATAGATATCATGGGAGCATTGACATCCTTGATTCACTTTCTTACGATAATATGGAAATGCCGCGATCGAGTTTCCACGGGGACTGCCAAAATATAGTGAGTGTTTCTTAGCCTGAACCTCCTTTTACATTCTCTTGTTTGACACGAAGTTTATTATGCCTTGTGTTGACAAAATATGTTGTTGTCTCTGTTTTGGTAATACTGCTTGAACTGACTGTCATTTAGAAGTTGAACTTCTGCTATTTTGTTTAGGTGGATCTTATGCAAGTGTCGCCTTTTTATGTACCTAAACTTAACTATTTTGGTTAACATGTTTTTGACTTCATCTAATTTTGTTATTTTCGGCATATGAAGAGATTTGTTGGGTTGCTCGAGGAGGTGTACGGCAAGGCTGCATACAAGGTGAGCAAGCAGCCTAACTGGGTGACTATTGCAAAGAAGCCGACTTTCATCGATGTTCCGAAGCAGAAGAGTAATGATTGTGGTTTCTTTGCCGTGAAGTTCAGCTCTTCGTATGATGGCGATGAGATTGTTGAAGATTTTGGTGATGTGGAAGTATGTTCTGTCTTTTGTTCTTGTCTCATCATCCTTTGATTATTCTTGTGTGTTTTTGCTGAGACGCTCCTGCTGTGGTTTTAGATATCTATTACTAAACCATCGTTTTCACCTTTATTTTGTTTGCAGGCTGCTGCAGATGACTGGAAGGCTGAGTTCATGCACACTCTGATTTTTAGCGAGAAGAATGAAGTCGTGCGTTCAGAGCTCCCTAAAGAGATCTAGTCCTTTGGCCCGTGAATTCGAAGCATTAGTTTCATCTGTAGTTTTGATTTCATACAGATTTTTAGGTTTGATAATGATTGGAACAATTCCGTAAAGATTTGGTTGAAAGAATGTTTATAGTGATTTCTGTATCTATAGGTGCAGCACTATTACTTATGATATTGTGGACAAATGCATTTGGTGTGAAGAATGATTTGGCTTTGTGAATTTCAATGTACTGCATCGTTTTTCAGTATCCATGTTGAATGTTTTTGCCCCAACTGATGTACCTGAACTTCTGCCTCGGTTTTGGTTTAACTGCTTGATTTTTTTTGTGTTGTTTATTTTCGGCCTCCCAACATATGATCGTAGACTTGAACTTCTGCTTTGAGATGTGGCTGGGCTGCTGGTTTCAGATGGAGAGGATATTTTGTGTTTGTGTAATGTATTGGTAATGTTCAACCCAACCAATATGTATGCTTTTGCGTAGAATCTATATTTGTTTTTTTGTGTTTTTTTCAAGTGCGGACGTATTTCATATGTAAATCTGTGCAGAAATATTGTTGACGTTTCTTTATCTTTTTTGTCGGCATTGTACATGAACTTCTGCACGTATCCAAGCAGAACTTCACATTTGAACGCGTTGTCTTAGGCTTGCTAACCTTAGTTTATGCGGTGAAACTTTATTTTTTAAGCATATTTTTTCCTACATCGATTTTATATACCAGAACTTCTTCTATAAGCTGACCTGAACTTCAATAATATATGATTATTTGCTGGTTGCACTTTTATGGAATATAACACGAGCACCTCCTGCCATAATATACCAGGACTTCTGCAGTAAGCTTACTTGAACTTCACAGTATATGTTTTTCATGTTTGTTCTTGCTTGCACTTCCATGCAATACATCACCAGCACATCACTTCATCCCATAACATACCAGGACTTCTGCAGTAATATTACTTGAACTTCACAGTGTATGTTTTTCATTTTATTACTGCTTGCTCTTTCATGCAGTACATCAGCAGCACAGCACTTCATCTCATAACATACCAGGACTTCTGCAGTAATACTACGTGAACTTCACAGTGTATGTTACTGGGACTTCTTTGAAAGTTCAACAATAAAAGGGGATGACATAATATTTCTGGACATTGACATGACATAAGTTTGCATTGTGTTAATTGACCTATTCTAACTGTTCATCAGCCTTGCGCTCCTCCTAGGCTTTGGTTGTATAGGTTTTTGCTTGACATGTACCTCTTCCTCTTCATCGTCCTCTTCCTCTTCCTCTTCATCATCCTTTTCCTCTTTCTTTTCATCATTCTCTTCTTCTTCGTCTTCCTCTTCTTCGACGGTGTCTTCGTCTTTCTCTTCCTCTTCCTCTTCCACCTCTTTCTTGTTGCTGGCTCTGGGTTTTGCTTTCTGTTTCTTCTCTGGCCTTTTGCTTGTCTTTTCAGCATCTGCTCGCTTCGGGCATGTTCTTACATTATGTGGTTCATACTCCTTGCATATGATACAAGGTCTGGTGCTTGCTTTCTGTGGGTGTGGTCCCTTCTTTTGTTCCATAACTTTGGGTTGCTGTTTTTGAGATTGTGGTTGCTTGACCTCCTCGGCATTGTTTCTTTCCAAGAGTGTTGGACAGGTCATCTTGTTGTGTCCCGCAACTTGGTTGCACACACTACATTTCCTGTGTCCAAGTGGCACTCCATTCTCATCGAGCACCACGACTCTTCCTGCAGGTGGTGCCTTTATTTGCACTCTCTTGTCACTTTTCTTTGCTGCAGTAATTTTCTTCCTACCCTTTGTTTCAGAATACAGCGGCAGTTTCATCGTCTCTTGCTGTCGCTGCTCCATTGATTGGCCATCACCCTGCTCGCATTGGTTGGCTTCAGCGGCGGCGTTGAGCATTTCAGCTGCATAATAGTGAAGGTCATCTTCAATTTCAGTGTCCTCTTCAGCCATCCTTTCGTCAGCATCCGCTCGATTTGCTGAATGTATTGCATCAAGCTCTTCCATGAGTCTCTTGAGAACATAGTAGGCTCTGTCATACTGCTGGTCACATCTCATCGCTTTCTTGTTAACCATCAAATTCAGCTACAGCAAGATGTCTTGCTTCGATAGCCTTGAGCTGCCATCTGATGCGGTTGTGTTGTAGTCCCTTGTATCAAAGGTTGGCTGTGATTTTGCAGTCTTTGTGTATCGTTTGAGGATATACTTGTTTGGAAATTTGTCAGGCTTCAGGTAGTCCAGTATGTTCATGATGTGAAGGCAGAACATGCCTGCATTTTGCGATGAATGCAGAATACATAGTTTGTGAGCCAGCAATGAGTTTCATAAATTTTGATATGATACTACTAGTCTAGCTATTTAATGAGTTTGTTTTCCCGCTCACCTGTTGTGTCCAGAGCTTGCATTCACACTCGTATATTTCATTGTCTGGGTCAGCTACAACCTGGAATTCATGCTTTGACCAGGAAAATCTTTCTTCATCACCATGGCCAAGCTTGTTGTGGTAGTACACAAGGTACTTAGTGGACTCTGCTGTACGCTTTGCACGAAATAGCGTGGCCTTTCTCATCCTATTCCTCATCTCGGTGTACACGGCTCTCGTGTACTTGATAGACATGTCTTCCTCGTAGTCGTAAGTTGTCTTTGTCACAGGATTGGTCTGCACATGTCGAAAAGTAAGATATTAGTCGAAGCAGAATCATATGGGTTTCATTTTTTAAATTCAAAGTGCACATGTTGAAGGTAAACAGAACATGATGGTGGTGTTTTGTATTTGTCATCATACCATGCTGGTCATTGTTTTCTCGTTCTCCTTCTGCATCCGAGTTTGTATGCAAGCATTGACCCGCCTAGCAAACTTGTGTGGGTTCTAGGTCCCCTTGACAAACCCTTTCTTTAGCACGTGGTTCATGCTCTCGCTTCGTTGTGTGGAAGTCATTCTAGCACAGAAACTTTTCTTGTAATATACTAAAATACACATCTCCTATCACTCTAGAGCTGCATCATCATCTGGTCGTTCTCCAGGTGGTACTTGTGCACGAGTTCAGCCCAGGCATCTTCAAACTCTGTTGGCATCAGCGGCCAGTTCAATATAGCTGTGAACTCCTCTTTGAATGTTTTATACTTTTTGTACAGCAACGCAAGGTATTCCCTGTACTTCTTCAATATGTGCCAATGGCATAGCTTGTGGACGGTGTTTGGAAATGATTGTGGTATAGCTTTCACCATCAATGGGCACTGGTCTGATTGAATTAAAAAATGAAACTTGATTCTTTTTTGTACTGATGGTGAACTTATGTTGCACAAGTAATTGAACTTCCCATTTAGTAGTATGGCTATCTAAGAATGTCACATGTATTTTTTTTCTTACAGCAGTGTTGCTGAACTTCTGTGGTACCAGTGCTTGAACTTCACAGTTAGTAGTATGACAAACTAGTAGTGTCACACTCAAATAATTTCTTACAGCAGTGTTGTTGAACTTTCTGTGGTAGCAGTGATTGAACTTCACATAAATAACTATGTTTTTCTGAACATGCTACATATTTTTATCTAACAGCTTCGTCCTTGAACTTCTATGATTCATGTACTTGAACTTCACATTCATAACTAATTTTTTTCTAAACATGTGACAGATAATTTTGCTTTCTTGTATTTCTAGTTGGACTTCTGTGCTAACAGTGGTTGAACTGCATTTTTTTACATATTTTTCCAGAAAAAACAAATGTACCCAATCAATAGAGACCCATAGACTGAAAAAGATGATGAAACTTGAGGAGTTTTTTTTGAACTCACCTGTTAGAATGCAAGTTGGGTGCTTGTTGTTCATGCACCATAGAAATGTATCGAACAGCCACTTGAATGACTTTGCATCTTCGTCTCTTATCAGGGCAACGGCAAATATCATTGACTGCAAGTGATGGTTTGTTCCAACAAACACTCCCAGGGGCATATGAAATCTGTTTGTCTTGTAAGTCGTGTCAAATGTTACGCAATCGCCGAAGTCTTGATAGGCTCCTCGGCAGCTTGCATTGGACTAGAAAATGTTTTTAATTGACTTGTCCTTGTCCACTTGGATGTCATAGAAAAACTCATCATTTATTGCCTTCATGTCTTTGAAGAATGAAACAAGTTTTAATACATCATCCAAATCATCTTTCCTTGCATTCATGGCTTTCCTGCAAATCACACGCCAATATGCATTTGTTATTTTTGCTATCAAAGGGGTTGTGAGCTAGGATGCTATTTTACATTGCAGCATGTGGGTGTTTGGATACTTACTGGTTTAGGAGGTCTCGTCCGGTCATGCTTAGGAAGTAGCTTCCATCTTCATTTTCAGATAGCATGGACATGATTGTTGTGTGCTTGACATCATGGTACGGCAGGAGCTTTACATACTCCAGAATAGTGGGGTCATAATTCTTGTGTGACTACAAGAATACCAGCATGTCATCAGTTTGCATGAGCTGGTGATTATGATTGTACTCAATGTCCACTGCCACGCATGTGCCATCCTCCTGCACCTTCACCCTCATTCTTGCATTGCAGCCCATCCTCTGCGATGTTTTGTTTCGCTTCCTGTTGGCCTTTGAAACAGAAGATGTGTGTATCCCTTGGAAGGCGCAAACAAAATACTTATGGCTGTCATTTCCACCCGTCTTCCTGATTCCAAAACCAGCGTGCCTGGCGTATCTGTTATAAAATTCCCTTGCTTTCTCTACATCTTTGAATCGCATCTTTAGTCTTGGTATTAGATAATCCGGTAGATCCAGCGTCTACAGAAAAAGAAAAAAAATAATCCAAACAGCACGTTAAAATGCAGTTTTATGAACTTGTTATTCTGGAGGGAGCAGAAAATGTGCAGATAATACAAGATGCGTATATAAATATTTTTTGTTTCACTTACGTGCGTGTATGATCGCAACTCTGCCAGTGTCGGCTGTTGTCCCTATGGGATGGGGCATGGCGGAGTAATCATAGCAGGATGCAGCAGTGGATCACAAGGAGGAAGGAGGGCTGAAGATGGCATCTCTCTTGTTTGCGTCCTTTTTGCTTGAGGTGGTTGTGGAGGTATTGCGATCCTGGTCTTGGTTTGCTCTTTTGTTTTGTGAAGCAATCCATCTACCTTATGCCCCGTAGAATTCTGACTTGTAGCAGCAGCAGCATGATCAAACGGTGGTAGTGTGCAGATCACTCTCCTCCGCGTGTGTGTTGCTGTTGGATTTGTCCTGGGATCCGGTTTAGTTGCTTCGCTTTGGCATTGATGACGCACACCCTGATAACCTCCAAAGTTACACGCAAGACTTGAGCTAACCCCCTCCTCCATCGGCGTGCTTGGGAGTTTGCTGGTGGATACAAAGAATCCATGGGGGATTTCCGGTGTCACCCAATTAGGTGGAGGCGCAAAGCTGTGCGGATAGGGCTGTGACCCAGCATCTTGGAAGTATCCGTGTGTTTCGGGTGTCATCCATTTTTGGTCTGGAGCAGGTTGGTATTGGTGTTGGTGCATTTAAGGTGTGACCCATTGAGGGGGTGGTGCAACGCATACAGGCTTTGGATTGTGTACTTGCTGCTAGGAACTTCTAAGCTTCTTCATGCGTCTCTCGTCTTGTTGACATAAAAGAAAAAATGTCTATTACCACACAAGTTATATCTGCATATACCTTTGTAACTAAACTTAGCATTATTCACAGCCTGAACTTCTCTATATAATAGTGGTGAGAGCCATCACACTATGCACTGAGCTGAGCATCTGCTAATGCCTTTGTACCTGAACTGAGCACCCTTCATAGAATGAACTTCACATCATGTTTTTTAATTCTACAATATTTTGATTACTTATATGTACCTGAACTGGGCACTCTCCACAACCTGAACTTCTTGTTTTGCAAAGGGGAACTACCGTCTACAGTTAAAAAACCTGAACCTTCATGAGTTTTTGAATGGTTGGAGTGCTAGTGCATACCAACCTGACCTTCATGTCATATCACATGCATGTTCTATTTTCCTTTTTTTTGCACAGAACCAGACACATACCAACCTGAACTCTAGCACACTTACTAGTTGAACTTCACATGGCTTTTTGCACATGTGAATGTGAATGCAGGCAGATTTTATAGTGTTTGTAGCCTGGACTAAGGCTCACATACTACCTGAACTTCACATGCCTGTAAGCAGGCAGGCAGATTTTACAATACTGTTTTGTAGCCTGGACTGAGGCTCATACACTACCAGAACTTCACATGGTTGTAAGCAGGCAGGCAGATTTTAAAAAAGTTGTTGTGGCCTGGACTAATGCTCACACACCACCTGAACTTCACATAGCTGTAAGCAAATAACAAACCGAAGGAAGGAAGAAGTTCAACCATACCCTGGCTAGAAGGTCGGCCAACCTTTTTCCAGCAGCTGATAGGCCAGCTTGAGAACAATTCGTCGTGGAGGTATGAGAGGAATTCGATGGCAATCCATGTCTTGCAAGGGGCGCGAAGTTCATCTGCATGAAGCAAGAAGGTCAGAGAAGGCAAGATTGAGGAAGAAGGCAAGATCAGGGAGGAAATTCATATACCGTTCTTAGATTTGAAGGCGGCGCTGATACGGCCTCCACCGCCGAGATGCTTCCTTGGGTGCGCTGTTCACTGTAGGTTGCGCCTTGGCCGTCACGAGCACTGCCAAGCCGTCTAGCGACGACGATGGACCAAGGATGAGGCTTCCGGAAATCCATGGCGGCCGTTCGTCGCAGAAATTCGGCGGCTTCGCTGGCTCCGCCGGCTCCAGGCGACGCGGGCTCCCTCTCGCCGGCGTCCGCCGTCGCTCGCTCGCCCGCGCCGACGGTCGGGCAGGAGGTCGAGTCGGAGGGGTCGGAGCTCGATCCAGTCAGCCAGGATCTGGAGAAGGAAGGAGGCGCTGGATCCGGCGGATTTTCGATGGCGAATCACGGTGGAGATCGAGGGGAGGAGCAGCGAGGAGGGGGTTGGGGAGGGGCGGCTCAATCGAGATCGGGGGTCCAGGTGGGATTCTGTCGGGATCGGGGTCCAGGTGGGATTCTGTTGGGCTGGGCCGGTAGTTCAGGGAAGTTCGGGAACCTGTCTTCGGGCTCTATATAGGGCTGCTGTGATCCAAATAGTTATTCTAATCCTGGGATTAGAATAGTGCCACTCTATAGGGTCGCGCTATTCGTCACCCTGGTTGAGGAATAGTTATTCTTCACCCCCTCTATTTTACCATCAATGCACCGTAATTTTACGTTCCGTAAGTTTTTGTCTTATTTCCAACGCAAAAAGCGACCGTAAGAAAATATATAATTGTCGTAAAAAATATTTTATGTTATGTAAAATTACAAACGTAAAAACATAGTGTAAAATACACATAAACTGCAAAATTTCTTGTCTTATGACCTATATTTTTATTTTTCATGTGGCAAATTTTACGTAGTTAATTAATAGGAATGTATTTTTTTGAATTCCAAATGTAATTTAATTATGAAATGATTGTAAGATTACCTCGGATGAAGAATAACTTATTATGCACTCTGGGTGATGAATAGTATCACTATATATATAGCCAATGAAGAAAAACGACGAAACCAGTGAAGACTATGCAAAGTTGAAGAATATGAATAATTTGAGGAATTTCAACTTTTGGTGGTGGCGTGACCCACCGTATAAGAATGATGATTTCAGACACCGCGTACAATTATCGTAGGGTTCTGAGAATCAAATTCTTCATTAATTTCTTCACACTAAGAGTGTTATTCTTCATTGATTGAAGAAAAACGTTTCTTCATGTGTTGCACATCTAAGTCATCAATTTTGCATAAGTGTTAGGATGAGTGTCCTTTTCAAAGAACATTCGAAGATTCTAGGATATTTAGCTCACACCGCAACTTGCTAAATCTCTTCTCATCCAAGGGCTTTGTGAAGATATCGGCTAGTTGTTCTTCAGTCTTCACATGCTCAATAGAAATGTCGCCCTTCAACACATGATCACGAAGAAAATGATGACGAATCTGAATGTGCTTTGTCTTCGAGTGCTGAACTGGGTTGTGAGCAATCTTGATGGCACTCTCATGGTCACAGAAGAGAGGCACATTCTTCATGTTGACGCCGTAGTCCTTGAGAGTTTGCTTCATCCATAGCAATTGGGCACAGCAAGAACCAGCGGCAATGTACTCAGCTTCAGCAGTAGATAGTGATACGCAGTTCTATTTCTTCGAGGACCAACAGACCAAAGATCGTCCGAGGAAATGACATGTACCAGATGTTGACTTGCGGTCCACACGATCACTAGCATAGTCAGAGTCAGAATATCCAATGAGATCAAAAGCCGAGCCCTTGGGGTACCATAATCCAAGTGTTGGTGTGTGAGCTAAATATCGAAGAATATGCTTCATAGCCTTATGGTGTGATTCCTTCGGTGTAGCTTGAAATCGGGCACACATGCAAACACTAAGCATTATATCTGGCCTAGATGCACATAAGTACAATAAAGAACCTATCATGGAGCGGTATACCTTATGATCGAAGTCAATACCATTTTCATCAGTGCACAGATGGCCATTTGTGGGCATAGGAATTTTGACGCCTTTGCAATCTTGCATGCCGAATTTCCTCAGTACATCCTTGAGGTATTTCTCCTGAGATATGAATATGCCATTGCGTTGTTGATGAATTTGAAGACCTAAGAAGAATTTCAACTCTCCCATCATAGACATTTGATATTCTTCACTCATCATATAGGCAAATTCATCACTATAACGTTGGTCAGTACAGCCAAAGATAATATCATCAACATATATTGGGCACACAAACAATTCACCATCATAAGATTTAGTGAAAAGGGTAGGGTCGAGTGAACCGGGTTTGAAGCCTTTCCTCATGAGGAATTCCTTCAAGGTATCATACCAAGCCCGTGGGGCCTGCTTGAGGCCATAGAGGGCCTTGTTGAGTCTGAAGACTTTGTCAGGATTCTTTGGATCTTCAAAACCTGGGGGTTGAGCAACATATACTTCTTCCTCAAGCTTACCATCGAGGAATGCACTTTTCACATCCATTTGATATAAAGTGATATCATGATGGTTAGCATAAGCAAGTAATATGCGAATAGCCTCAAGTCTAGCAACAGGTGCAAAAGTTTCATCGAAATCAATTCCTTCAACCTGTGTGTAGCCTTGAGCTACAAGCCGTGCCTTATTCCTCACCACAAGGCCATTTTCATCTTGCTTGTTGCGGTAGATCCACTTTGTGCCGATGATATTGTGCTTGCGAGGATCTGGACGTTTGACTAGTTCCCAGACATTGTTGAGCTCGAACTGATGTAATTCCTCATGCATGGCCTGAATCCACTCAGGCTCCAGAAATGCTTCATCTACCTTAGTGGGCTCTGTAATAGAGACAAAAGCATAGTGCCCACAAAAGTTAGACAAATGTGAAGCTTTTGAGCGTGTGAGAGGACCTGGCGCTTTGATGTCATTGATGATCTTTTCAACTTGCACTTCTTTTGCAATGCGAGGATGAGCTGGTTGTCGTTGAAGAATTTGATCAGTGTTTTGTTCAGCACCATTTTCTTCAGCATTTTCTTCAGGTGCATTAGCCCGATGTTCTTCATGTTCTGGAATGAATTCTTCAATAGATTCTTCAGTAGGAATGACATCCTCAGTAGCCTTGAACTTGATAGTTTCCTCAGGTGCTGGTTCATCTATCACAGTAGGTAGGTGCTCTCTTTGCGAGCCATTAGTTTCATCGAACCGCACATCTACAGTTTCAACAACTTTGTGAAGAACGTTGTTGAAGACTCTGTAGGTGTGCGAGTCCTTTCCGTAACCAAGCATAAAACCTTCATGTGCTTTCGGTGCAAATTTTGAGTTGTGATGAGGATCTCTAATCCAACATTTAGCACCGAAGACTTTAAAATAACTTACATTGGGTTTCTTATCAGTGAGGAGTTCATAGGCAGTCTTTTTGAAGAATTTGTGAAGATATACTCTGTTGATGATGTGGCACGCAGTATCAATTGCCTCAGTCCAGAAACGACGAGGCGTTTTGTATTCATCAAGCATAGTGCAAGCCATCTCAGCAAGAGTCATGTTCTTGCGCTCCACGACGCCATTCTGCTGAGGAGTATAAGGAGCAGATAACTCATGAGTAATACCAAGTTCATCAAGATAGTCATCGAGACCAGAATTCTTGAACTCGGTGCCATTGTCACTTCTGATGTGCTTGATCTTCACACCAAAGTTGGTTGAAGCCCTCGAGGAAAAATGTTTGAAGACTTCCTGCACTTCATGTTTGTAAGTAACAAGGTGTACCCATGTGTAGCGAGAATAATCATCAACAATAACAAAGCCATATTAAGATGCTTCATTTGAAATAGCAGAATAATGATTAGGACCAAAGAGATCCATGTGAAGCAATTCAAATGGGCGAGTGGTGGTCATGATAGTCTTCGCTGGATGCTTGGCCTTCGTCATCTTCCCAGCTTCACAGGCTCCGCATAGGTGATCCTTGAGGAATTTGACATTCTCGATGCCAATGACATGCTTCTTCTTCGCAAGTGTGTGCAAATTCCTCATGCCTGCATGACCAAGTCGTCGATGCCAGAGCCAGCCTTCTGAAGCTTTTGCAAGTAAGCACACGGCTGGTTGTGGTCCTGTAGAGAAATCAACAATATATAGGTCTCCTCTCCTAAAGCCTTCGATGACTTTGGAATTGTCAGCTTCCATAACCACAACACAATGGTACTTGCCAAAGACAACAAACATATCAAGATCACAAAGCATTGAGACAGACATAAGGTTGTATCCTAAGGACTCAACAAGCATGACTTTGTCCATGTGTCGATCCTTTGTAATCACAACCTTACCTAGACCCAATACCTGACTTTTGCCTTTGTCAGCAAAGATGATATGCTTCAGATGCGACGGAGATAATGGAGCATCCATCAATAGATTCTTGTCACCAGTCATGTGGTTTGTACATCCACTATCGAGGACCCACTCAGTGGCTTTGGGTTGATCATCCTGCAGACGAATTAGTGCAGCTTACAAACTCATATACTTCATCAGTGAAGAATATGACATCAATTCATTAGATCAATTTCATCAAGTAAAATAACTGATAAAGCAATATGAGGACGTGAGAAATGAAAGTTCATTTCTTCATGATTAGCCTGTGTCCTATCAGGCATGCTCGGTCTCCAGCAAATTCTTCAGACGATTACGTGCGTCTGGAGACCTGACCCTGCAGAAGAGATTAGTTCTTTTTCTTCACCACCCACATCTGAAGGGGTGGCAAAGAGTTCATCATTCTGCGAGCTCCATACGAGAAGGATGACATAGAAGCCAGTCCATTTCGTTTCACATAAGAGGGGTTAGAGTAAGCATAAGAGTATGCAGAGAAATTCTTCGAGGACTTATGGACATAATGATTTGAAGAATAATGCACATATCCATAATCCTTAGATCTTCCCTGCGAAACAGAAGGGTTAGCACGATGATGTTCATATGAGGACTTTGATCCATATGAGGAATTTGGTCTGTATGAGGACTTTGATCTAGGGTTCCTATTCCTCACAGGTGGCGTCATGATGACATTCACCTGAAGATTTTCAAGGCATCTTTTGGGAACCCAGATTTTCTTCATAGGGGAGCCGTTCCTGCAGTTAGTGTCAACATATCTAGCAAATACTTCACCACTCTGATTTTTGAACAGTTTATAGTTGGAGTCAATTGACTCATCATCAGAATGAGGAGATTCACATGCAAATCCAGATAAGTTAGATGGATCAACTGGAGGTCCCTTTGCAGCAACCCATGTAGTTTTGGGGTACTGCTCAGGCTTCCAATATGTACCATCAGCATTGAGTTTCCTCTCAAAGGCAATACCCTCTTTCCTAGGGTTCCTGTTGAGGATCTGCTTTTTAAGCACATCACAAAGAGCGTGATGCCCTTTGAGGCTTTTGTACGTGCCTGTCGTGTACAATTCCTTCAACCCTGCATCATCAGTGATACTCGCAATGTCCTCAGATGAGGAATTAGTGATAGCAGGGGTATGTGAAGAATTTGAAACATTAGCAGCATTTGAACATTCAAGTGAAGAATTAGCAGATTCACGTTCAATGCACTTCAAGCATGGAGGAACAAATTCTTCCTGAGACGCGCTGATTTGTTGAGCAAGTAATGAATCATGCTCCTTCTGAAGATCTTCATAACTCACTCTTAGCTTCTCAAGGTCTTGCTTTCTTTGAAGAAATTCATAAGAAAGCTTCTCATGATCTGATAAGAGAGTGTTATGATGACTTTGAAGTTTGTCAAGCTTGGACTGAAGTCTCTGAAGATTTTCTGTCAAAGTTTCAATGCGATCCATTTCTTCACCCAACAGATCATCACTTTTATTTAGCATGTTTTGAACCTTTTCTAAAGCCCTTTGTTGTTTTATAGCAATCTTAGCAAGTTTAGAATAGCTGGGCTTAAGGTTTTCATCAGATTCATTCTCACTTGATTCAGAGGAGGTATATTTGAGTGCCTTGGCACCCTTTGCCATGAAGCGATAGGTGGGAGCGTAGTCATCATTGCCTTCATCAGCCTTGTTGGTGAGGTCATTTTCTTCAGTGTTGAAGATAGACTTGCTGATGAATGCAGTAGCGAGAGCTAGGCTTGCCACTCCGGATTCGGACTCCTCAGATGTCTCCTCTTCCTCATTTTCTTCAGATTCAGCCTCAGAGTCCATTTCCTTGCCAATGAATGTCCTAGCCTTCTTGGAGCTGCTCTTCTTGTGATATGAAGACTTTGAGGATTTTGATGATGAAGATTTTGTGGATTTCTTCTTTTTCTTCGCATCATCAGAACTGTAATCCTTGTATTTCTTCTTCTTTGATTCCTTTTCCCACTGAGGACAATCTTGAATGAAATGTCCAGGTTTCTTGCACTTGTGACAGAGCCTCTTCTTGTAGTCACTGGGTGAGGAATCATTGCTCCTTGAGGATCTTCCAAGGTGACCATGTCTTGAGAACTTTTGGAACTTCTTCACGAGTAGAGCCAGATCATGGCTCAGTTCTTCAGGATCACCAAGGCTGCTACCAGAGTCTTCATCTTCGGACTCAGATACTGCCTTGGCCTTCAGTGCACGTGTTCTGCCATAGCTTGAACCATAGAGATCTCTCTTTTCAGCAAGTTGGAACTCATGAGTATTTAGCCTTTCGAGAATATCAGCGGATCAAGTGACTTGTAATCAGCACGTTCTTGTATCATCAATGCCAGAGTGTCAAATGAGGAATCAAGCGATCTCAGCAATTTCTTCACCACCTCATGGTCGTGATGTCAGTGGCACCAAGTGCTTGAAGTTCATTTGAGATGTCAGTGAGACGATCGAAGGTTTGTTGAACATTTTCATTGTTAAGTCTTTTGAAGCGGTTGAAGAGATTGCGAAGAACATCAACTTGAGAGTCGCGCTGAGTTGAGACTCCTTCATTCACTTTGGACAACCTGTCCCAGATAAGCTTTGCTGTCTCCAAAGCACTCACTTTGCCATAATGTCCTTTGCTCAGATGGCCACATATGATATTCTTCGCTTGAGAGTCGAGTTGCTTGAATCTCTTCACATTAGCAGCATTCAGAGAAGGTGTGACTGAGGGAACACCATTTTCCACAACATACCAGAGATCGTTATCAATTGCTTCAAGATGCATTCGCATCTTATTCTTCCAGTAGGGGTAGTCTGTCCCATCGAAGGTAGGACACCCAGCAGAGACCTTGATCATACCTGCGGTCGACATAACTAAAACTCCAAGTGGTTAAACCAAAATCACACAGAACAAGGGAGTACCTTGCTCTGATACCAATTGAAAATGTGTTATATCGACTAGAGGGGGATGAATAGGCGATTTTTATGAAATTCTTCACTGAGGAATTTGCCGGTGAGGAAATTCCTTAGCGAAGAACTACTAGCAGCGGAATAAGTACTCAAAAGTAAACATAATAGAATACAAGCATAGTCATCATGATGAACTAAAGATAGGCACAGAGTACAGGAAGCGTAATCACAGGATAACACAGGATGAAGACAAACAGACTGAAGAAATTGAACTGAGGAAATTGAGAAAGTCTTCAGTCAAAGTCTTCAAACACAGATATGAACAAACACACAACACAGTTATGAGGAAATGAAAGAGTTGAGGGAATAGAAACAGTAAGCTTGGTGAAGACAATGATTTGGTAGACCAGTTCCAACTGCTGTCTCAGTTGTACGTCTGGTTGGAGCGGCTGAGTATTTAAACTCGGGGACACACAGTCCCGGACACCCAGTCCTGAACACGCAGCTCAGGACACCTAGTCCTCACTGTATTCTCCTTGAACTAAGGTCACACAGACCTCGTCCAATCACTCATGGTAAGTCTTCAGGTGACTTCTAAACCTTCACAAACTCGGTCACTCGGCGATCCACAATTCCTCTTGGATGCTCTAGACCATGACGCCTAACCGTCTGGAAGAAGCACAGTCTTCAAAGGTAACAAGCGTCGGATCCACTCAGGATCAATCTCTTCAGTGATGCTCAATCACTTGGGGTTTGTAGGTGTTTGGGTTTTGGGTTTTTGGTTTTTCCTCACTTGATGATTTTCGCTCAAAGTCCTCAGAGGATGGGTTGCTCTCAAATGACAAGTGTCAGTTTCTCTCGGAGCAGCCAACCAGGTAGTGGTTGTAGGGGGCGGCTATTTATAGCCTAGGGAGCAGCCCGACATGATAAGACATAAATGCCCTTCAATGATATGACCGTTAGGTGGATAGATATTTTGGGACAGCTGGTGCATAGCACAGCAACGGTCGGAATTTTGAGTAGCAAAATCCTCAGGGCTATCACGTTCCTCACTGTGTAGGCAATCCGCACTGGCGAATTTCTAACTCCTCAGTCAGGACAAATTCCTCAGAGACCAGAAGAACTTCGTCTCTGTCACTGAAGAAATTGACCAAACTGTATGAGATTTCCAATGGCTTCACTCGAAGGGGTTGGTAGGTGTAGGATTTTGAGTTGAGCCTCACATGGAAATTTTTCCTTAGTATTTCCTCGACCCCCTTTAACAGTACGGTGTTTCCTATGACTCAAGAAAGAGAAAAACAAAATTATGAAAACAAAAGTCTTCAAGCTTCATATTCCTCGAAAGAATACCAAGTCTTCAAGGTCACACCAATTTCTTCACTTTCAAAGTCTTCATGAAAGTCTTCAGAAATACCAAAATCTTTAGTCGAAGATATTCATTTTTAGGGGTCGACTTTCCCTGTAAATATCAAACTCCTCATAGACTTATAGACCTGTGTACACTCACAAACGCATTAGTCCCTTAACCTATAAGTCTTCAATACACCAAAATCGCTAAGGGGCACTAGATGCACTTACAAATTCACATATATGGTAATTAGACACTGAACAGGTGGCATTCACACAAAGCATGTCTAAACTAATCAAATGACATAGCAATGCGAGACACCATACGCACGATATGAGCAACATAACCCTGCCAAGTTAGAGCATACACCTCGGGGGGGAATAGGACTGGTCATCTGTCACAGCGAGATATGCGCTTCGTCAGATAGCATAGTCTGCTCTGAAGACCTTGTTTTCACTCCAGAATTTGCCATCACCGTGTCAAATGGCTGATGCACACGAAGAGCAATTGAATGTAATAACATTGTTAACAAATGTAATATGTAACAAAAAAAAGAATGGCCTGATATAATTTACATATAAGATGACTGGCTAAGCAGGATGGTATTGCAAAATTCACATATATGATGCCTGGCTAAACAAGATGGCATTGCATAATTCACATAAACGATGAATAAACTAAACAGATGGCATTCGCACAAAGGATGTCTAAACTAAGCAGATGACATATTTGATGTATAAAGTAAGCAATGCAAGACACCACATGCATGATATAACCAACATCAGCATGCCAAGTTAGAGCGAAGACCTCAGGGGGTAAATAGGAGTTGTCCTCTCCTTCTGAATCCCCCTCAGAACAGATATCTTCCTCTCAATTACAATCTGAAATGCATGGAGGGGGGCTGCCTTTGCGCCTACCATGGAGCGACGTCTGCATGAAATTTTATTGCCACACAAGGCTCGTCTCTTTTGCTCTACATGTTCAGTTCCATTGGTTACAATAACTGTCATGCATAGGAATTAAACATAGTGAGATTATGTAAGGAGTGCATGCAGAAATCCAGAGTGATGGTAGCAACTTGTGGATAGACCCAAAACCAATAATAGCAGGCAGATAATGGCTTCAGTTAAAAAATATAGATAATGGCTTCTTTACTGTTTGTTTCCCACCCAACATGAAACTCATAGTAGACACCGGAGATTAACCAGATAGTAGATAGATACTATTGATAGCGGCCCTGATATGTACCCCACAACCATTTAAAAACTCAAGTTTGACCATTAGTTTGGAGCTAACTCAGAGTCTAATCGGTGAACAGGACGATAAAGTAGCATGTAATATTAAGCGATGCATAACGTAAGCAGACACGAAAGAGTGCGACCTCTCTTGCGGACCCGTGTAGTCCTCGAGGTCATCTGCTCGGTTGATGATGGTAGTGCAGTTTTCATGGCTGCCAGCGGCGGGGAAGAAGATCTGAGGCGGCGAAAGACAGTCTGGAGGCCGGATCCCTGCTGTGCTGGACCCTTCTGTCGTTGGAGCAGCTGAGCTGGGGTGGACGACGGCGCAGCAGGAGCGGGACAAACCACGCAAGGTTTTCTTTGACAACTATCTGTAAGAGAAGTAATTCTGTAAGGGCTCATTTGAATTGGAGGATTACAACAATGCAGGGATAGGAAATAGACAGGAATAGGATAGGAATGCACATGCAAAACAGAGAATTTAAAAACACAGGATTTCTGTCAATCTGGGTGTTTGATTCACAACAATTGGAAGATCACAGGATGCAAAGAAGCATGGTGAGATTAAGTCAAACCACAAGAAAATGTATGGTTATAATGCTATTATGCTACTATCTCTTAGTCTTGTGCTTCATGAATAGGAATTTGAAAAGGAGGACAAGTGAAAATTAAAATTCCTACGTTTTTTTCTTTCAAGGAGACACTAACGGAACAAATCCGTGTGCTCAGTGGACAATATATATAACATGTAGAGTAAAAAATAGATGCAACAAGTGTACAACCTCTTTGGCGAAGCCATGTCGATCTCAGCGTGATTGGGTTGGCCGGTGAGGATGCTCCGGCTGACTTGGCTGTCGGAGGAGGGGAAGAAGATCTTAGGCGTCTGGAGATGGAGCCCGAGGTACTGCTCCGCTGTGATGGAGGGTTTCATTGTTGGAGCGGCTCCGGTGAGTTGTACGACGCCGAGGCTGAAGCAGGACAAGAGAGACAGCGAACAACGTTAACCTGAGTGGAATTCTAATAGCATCTCCAATACATGACGTAAAATACATAACCACAAAGTGCTAGATGTAAAATACATCAGCCGCTCATCTCTGAACTTAACTGTCGAAACTAAATTTAACTGTCGAAACTGAACTTAACTGTCGAAACTGAATTTTTCTATCAAAACTGGACGCACTAGCAAGGTGAGGCTACACGTCGGTCGACTGACTTTTTCATCTCTGGTCAGTCGATTTTGCAGCCGTTGGATACGAAATCAAGGGCCTGCGGTTCATCTTCAACCTCCACCGCCCTGAGTCGGCCAAACAGCAGCCCCCCGCCGCCCCGCCCACCCCGAAACACTCCCCACCGCTGGTCCGCCGCCGCCCCAGCCATACCTCTAGGCCCCCCCGTGCCGAGCTTTTTCTCCGGCGATCCCCATGCCACCGCCCCGACAACGCCCCGCCAACGCCGGCGACCACCGCCCCCATCCTGAACCCTAAGATAGATAGTGGGGTACCTCTCTGGCGAGCCCCCCTCCTGCTACGGCTGGTTCTTCCTTCACCCCGGTGGCATCGGAGTGAAGTGTAGCTAAATCGGAGCAGTATCGCAAGCAAGAGCAAGAGCGAGAGTAGCAACGCGAGCAAGAGCAATAGCAAGAGCAGACTAGGCAGGGGACCGAGAGCAAGAGCAGAGCAGCAGCGCGAGCGAGAGCTAAAGTAGCAGCAGGTCCTACTGATGTGGACATCGCCGCCAAGGGAGCGACACCGTGGAGGAAGTGGCCGGCGACGCCGCCGTGGATGGAGTCGCGCCGTGTCGGCTCGGGACCGAGCGTCGGCAGCACGGTGAGATCGAATCAAGAAGAAAATGTGGCGATTAGTGTACAACCTCTTTGGTGGCGCCGATTAGGCCGCAACTTCATCCGAGGAAACGGTGATGATGATGCTCTTCCGGTGGTGCAGGTGAAGATGGCGGTGTGGGAATGGAGGTGGCGCGAAAGACGAGGGGAATGTCGGGGCAGCTCCTTGGAGGTGGAGGACGGGGTGGCTAAACCGGTGGGACGATGAGATCGACGACGGATCCTCATCCGGTACGGTGGATGAGGGATGTCGTGGTGTTGCTGTGGACGACGTCGTCGGGGAAGATGCTCCGGCTGGGTGGCGGACGGAGCAGGGTGTGGGGTTTCGTCGCGGGTTTTCGCGGCCTCGGTGTACGAATGGGTGGGCGGATGGGATGGCAGTGGGGAACCATGGCTTAGAGACGCGCTTGTCCGAAATGTGGGGTAAGTTATGAAAGTACCCCCACCGATTTGAGGCGGTTCTTTCGATTCAGGGGTACCACGGGCATTTCGCGTGTCGGGATTTCACAGGAGGTGGGAGTTTTCGCGCGCGTTGTAATTTCGGAATAGCAAGGCACGGGTTGACATGGAGGGAGTTGTTGGAGCACAACGAGACAAAGATATATCTTAAATATTTCGGGCTAACAAGGCGCGGGTTGAAATTTCCGGACAAGCCTAACGTGTACTGTACCAAATCAATGCGCCCTACAAATGTCATTCAAAACTTTGAATTCATGTTATGTTCAATTAAAATATTTCTCTACGTGTATAATGCATGCAACCTACTACTCAAAATGAACGTTTTAGTGCATTCCAAACGTATATACTACCGCTTCAATACGAACTAAATTTGAATCCGTTTCTTTATTTGAATAAGATCTACAGTAATGATTGTTGTGAAGTCAAAGCATTTGAATTCGTTTCTCTGTTTTAATAAGATCTACAATCATCGTTATTGTCAAGTTAAACCATCGTTTGTGTATTATCTTCACAGCACACCACATGATTAGTCTCGAGTTACATATGAACTATGTGTACTATATGAACTCGAACTAGATTTTTTGAATCCACTTTATTTTGATTTCATATCACATTACATTTCTATCTCTAGCTAGATCTTCGTAATCTAAACCATGACTCATATGTATAATGTGTTTATCACATTATGTATGGTGCCCCGCCACATACGCCTACAAGTATTTAGATGTGAGTTGCAAACACCACACATTACCACAAATTGAAATAAAATGTGAGAATGTTCGATATATAGTATTGTTTAGATTGTTCAATATTTAGTTGTAAGCTGCAAACGCCACACATTATCACAAATTCAAATAAAATGTGAGATTGTTTGATGTATAGTATGGTTTAGATTGTTCGGCATTTAGCTGTGAGTTGCAAACACCATGCATTATCACATTATGGTATAACATGTGCACAGCACGTGTATCACCGCTATATTCATGCATGCAATGTTTAAAACACTATGATCTCCTATTCAAATATATGAATCCGCTTTCATATCAAATTATGATCTTTGTTAGTCTCTTACACCCACACAATCCTCTAACCTTTGTAGCTACCACTAACTTTCTCTCGTGCATGCACACGCCCTCCTCGCCCTCCCCCTCCCTCGGCATTCTATCCACTGGGCACATTCATTTTTTTTCTTTAGGTCATTCTCCCAGAGTCTCCACAACTCCTTTTCGACACACACCGATCGATAAACCTCGGTCAGACACACGTGTAAACTCTCGCCCCTCTTTTCATCGCTCTCTCACAACCGCACACTCATCCTCCTATCTAGCTAGTAGTTGGGCCTCTCTCACCACCTCCTAGCTCCATTCTCTGTCTATCTGTCTCGCTGGGCCTTATTAGCCTCTAACAAATGGACGTACACCGACCAATCTCTCTCTATACATATAGCTAGCTAGGTCCTTATAACTCGTTTTTACCCACACGTCAATCGATCTACCTCATTAGTTGTGTCTCTCCCTTCCTCCGACAAACAACAATTGATCTACTGATCTAGTTAGGTTTTCTTACCAAACACATGGTTCCCCTTCATCATCCATGGATGTGTCCCGATATATCTAGCATGCACAAGCACATACAGAAACACATCCCCACTCTTATTGATAACATTGCAGTTCCACCCTCAGTTTGTCTAGTAGGCCTCTCCCACCATCTTCAAGAAGCAACTCCATCACCCATCCAGCACTCTACCCCTCTCCCTCCCTCTCCCTCCCTCTCTCTCTCCTCTATCTCTCTCCCATCATTTTCCCGACCTTTAGTTATGTATGGGTGTCGACCGATCTCCCTCAAGACATAGCTGGGTCTCTCCTTCTCAACACATATACGAGTCGTTCTACCTCTATAGTTAGGCCTCTGCCTACCCCTCCCACCACCACCCCTCCCCACACACACACTGATACATCGAGCGCTCTAGTCATGTCTCCCTGCCACACACAAACTTGACGTGTGCCCTCTAACGTTCCAGTAGGCTAGTCGCCCTATATCTTTGACTTGTACACACACACAATTTCGATGGCTCTCTTCATCGATCTCGCACCCACCCACTTGATCCTCTCTTCGACTCTATCGATAGCTATGACCCCTCCCTCTCTTCTCGTGGATTGCTCGACCCTCTATGTATGATATGGATAGGACTCCATTTCACACACATTGCATGCAAAATTTTGTTTGAGATGTCATCGACACATATTCCCACAAATAATTCAAAAAATCAACCCCCACCCCACCCCCACCCCAAAACAAAAAACACTCACGAACGCGGTTTGGATCTCTCACACACACCCACATAGGTGGGAACGTGCATGAAGAGAAGAGGTGCATGCACGGCGCACGTACTCCCGTCTCTTTCCCAACCACACCCGCGCGGGTACACGGTGGAGCTCATTTCTGTATGAAAAAGGCAGCCCACGTGGTAATTTGGCACGTGTACTAGTTGTCCACTTGGTGGAGGGAGGATCGTCTACCACGGGTGAACTAACAAATTGCGACTTGACGTGTTATGTTAAAAAAGAGGCAAACCATGTGGGGCCTACCTTAGAGGCAATGCTCTATACACTGGAGTACTTTTGATCTGTCCCGTCAACTCGCAGAACGAGGAGAAGCTTGCTTAGTACGCCGTCTCCCCCGCCCACGGGCGCGGTGGCTCGTAGGATGAGGTGAAGCTTGCTTACTACGCCTTACGCCCGCTCCCTCGCCCATGCGTGCGGTGGCTCGCAGGACGAGGAGAAAAATTTACTACTCCCTCCGTTTACTCCTCGTCCCTACTACCTTGGTTATAGAGATTATATCATATTGTTTGTAATATATATGTCCTTTAGTAGATTTCAATATGAACTACTAGTACATACTCCAAACACTGATGTATATAGACATATTTTAGAGTGTAGATTCACTCATTTTGCTCCGTATGTAGCACTCTCCCTCGCCCCTCGACCCTCGCCCATGTGGTGGACGTGCAGCAATTCATTCGGTCTCATATAGCTAGAACGATATATACTGCACTACCATTATTGCTCGACTTCCCGAAGAGGCGAAGAGCCAATCGCAAGGTCAATATTTTGGAGATGCCAAGCGCAGGGTTATAGGAGAACGAGTAGTAGGTGCCGCGTCATTTATAAATAAAGTTTTTTTTCTTCAATGGCACGTACGCAATATGATAGGTTCATATGGAGAGAAAAGGAGTACATAGTCAGGAGGGGCCAGCCTACACGGTTGCTTGCTGGGGTTTCTCTCTTCACACTCTCTTGCACAAAACGACTATGGCCACAAGTCTAACATCCCGGTGGATCACGTCCGCTTAGGGAAGGGGTGGATGCTTAGTGTAGATGCGGTGGCCGTCGCCGAAGGTGAAAACCCACTATCGGCACGTCCCGATCAGGGGTCCCCACCGTTCTCTCTCACAAAGCCGGTGAGGTTGCCTTCGTCCCTTGCTCACTACCGCGACGTGGGCAGTTGCCGCCTCCCGCATCCCTCCTCAAGGTTGAGCTACGTCCCTCGGGTACAACTCCCTTTACAGCCGGCTTGCACCACTGCTCCAGCTGCCCACATCACTCCCTGTGGATATTTCTCTACTTCTTTGCCCCGCACATACCTCTACTGGCTTCTACGTACTGTATTTTTGATGAGTTTATGTCTCATCAACTAGTCCCAGTAATCTTATTCTAATCACGCTTGTTCAATTTCTTTGCCACAGGGATGCTCATCTCGATTTTGGTGAAACTGCACAAAATGATCCGATGGTCAAAAGGTTGCAAACTTCATTTATTAGGAAGCTCGAACGTTGCCAGCAAATTGAAGCCTGGTCAGGGTTCACGGTTCAAGGGCTAGGGACTGCATGGATCTTTTTTTCTTTAGCTGCCTCTGTTCCAAAATAAGTGTCAACTTTAGTAGTAGTACAATTTTGTGCTAAAGTTTGCACAAAGTTGAGAAACTTATTTTGGAACGGAGGGAGTACATATTTGTTATGATCTGTCAATCATTGAGATGCAATAGCATGCATGTTAGTCTCCTTTGTATTTGATGAAATGTTGCAACGGGCAACCTTGGACGCAAGATACATGTAACAGAAGATGGAAGCTTCATAGCATTGTACAAATTTATCTCGCTGATAAATTGCAGTACGTACTATACTAGTACTTCCTCCGTTCCTAAATATAAGTCTTTGTAGAGATTTCACCATGAACCACATGCAGATGTATATAGATGCATTTTAAGTGTAGATTCATTCATTTTGTTCCGTATGTAGTGGAATCTCTACAAAGACTTATATCTACTAGTAATAGCTAGCCCCCACTACTAGGAATTCTCTATCCTCTCCTTGAGCCACGTCATCAAAATTGATGTAGCCGTTAGATGAAGTAAATCAGTCCATAATAGCCGTCTGATCTTGACGTTGAGAGGCTCCGCACTAAGCCACATGCAAGCATGCAGAAATACCGTGCCACATGCATGTGAGTGGGTTTTAAATCACATCAACATGTCTGCATGCAAGCATGCATCGGTAGCATGCATGTAAGTGAGCTTTTAAGTCCCATTAACATGTCAAAAAGAAAAATATAATCCCATTATGCAGTAGGAGTTCAGGAGTTGGCTGATCTTTTTTCCTTACGTGGGATGATCTAAATGATGATGGCAGTTTATTTAGTTTGGTTACCACATTTGTCATGCGGTTATAGAGTTTTTTTGTTCTATGAAATCGATAATTTTGCGCATAGAGATATACCGTTGTTCCGCGCCAACGCGCGGGGACTCATATAGTAATATTTAGGAACGGAGGGAGTACTATGTAAAGAGTTAGGTGTCGCACGGTGATAGTAGTGTGAGGTGGGCCATGTAATCACTGAGCCTGCATGTTTTCACTGCTCTTGCACGCCTCCGCTGTAAGAATGGAGAAAATTGTAATCTAGTAGTAGTAGTATACCTCCTTTCGCCGAAAGCATGGGACATCCAGCAGTCCTACCACCTCAGTAATAAAGACCAATGAGTCGTCAAATCACATAGACCCAACAGTAAGTTGGACGGACGAAGCAACCATCACTCTTGCGCCAGTGAGAGGTCGCGTCCGCTCTGCCCGGGCATGAATGTGGCACCGATTCTTTGGAGCGACGCTGACCGTTTCGGGCGGGAAGCACGCGCGGGCGATGGAGGGGCTTGGGTGGGCCAGGTTGATCAGGAGCAGGCATGGCAGCTGTCCGCATGTCCCTACCGGACACGCCCAGAAATGAGAGGATGCACCGACTCTCGCGGCTAAAATCATACACTACACAACATCTCTCTGTAGGAGTAGGTCGATCTGTCACTCTCTCTAACACACACACATGGTGTTAAACACACACACACACACACACACACGCACACGCACGCACCTTGGTCCCGTTGCACCTTCTAACGTGACTTATTACACCTAGACGGAGGGAGTATTAAGTATACGAGATACGGTGGCACACTGACTCAAGTCGAATACAAGTGGCCAAAATTTGTGTGCATGTTATAATAAGGATTCACTTAAAATAGTACGTGAGCGAACAGAGGGATCAATTGGACAGTGTTCCCGAGCAGTAGCGAGATGTGTGAGGTAAGATACACCACTGGTGCTTTTAATTTTTCTTATTAATTTGTTTGTTTCACCCTCTGACTGGTAGGACCCAACGTACTACGTGGTGAGAGGTAAGGTGACTAAGGCTGCATTATTTCTGCACCACTGTGGATAGTCTTACCACCAAAGCCACATGACACGATTATGATTGAAATCCCAATGACTCCCACACACACAAAAAAACACCGCATGCTTGTCACACGAATGCAGGAATGTATAAAAGGTTATTTCCCTCTCGTTGAACATAACGGGAGGGTTGTGTAGCTGGTTAGCCTGTTCGCTCACTCTCTCGCCCTCTCCCGCTGGAGCCTCAGCGCTTGTAGTTGCTCTCTTCACACTCTCTCGCCCTCTCCAGATCTACACAAGACTTCATTGGCCTCTCTCTCCCCTCACTGCTGCTCAAAGAGCCGGCAGGATCCGTCTGCCGGGAAGGGAAGGAGGCTTAACGATGTTGCCGTCGGCGAGGGACTACCAGCGCAGCTGTTCACTTTCCACCCAGCGGCGGCGTGGGAGGGCCTCTAACCCCTTCTTCTTTGCCGACATCCCATCGCCCACCGAACCACGCCCCAAGAACCTTAAGGTATAATTTACTTACTCCACATGCATTGCTCTAGCTACATGTATACCATGAATCTAGGACGTGATTCAAAGAGGAAAGGAGTGGGGAAAGTAGTGGGAAAAGTTGTATATAGCATGAATCTAGGACGTGGTTCAAAGAGGAAATGAAGGCGGAAAGTTGTATAGCATTAATCTAGGACGTGGTTCAAAGAGGAAAGGAATGGGGGAAAGTTGTGGGGAAAGTTGTATCGCATAAATCTAGGACGTGGTTCAAAGATGAAAGGAAGGGGCGAAAGTACTAGTTCAAAAAGGAAGGGAAGGGACAAGGCTGTAGAGTTTGAGCAGGACTAGATTTGCTGCGCTCACATAGGGAAAGGCGTCTAAAGATAACAAAACTGGGAGCAACACAAATATGCTCCTTCGTTGCTTGTTCTTTGTTGCAACAGACTGTGCATGACCACAGTACATCGGTAGATGCACATGGTGCTGGTGCGTCCACTGTCCTGTGCAACTCATTAGCTGTTGTTAATCTAAGGCCCTGTTTGGTTAAAAACTCCCTAGTCCCTACCTGCTGGGTTCCAGGGACAAAACATAGACTAGAGGTTATTAAATGGCATGCTAAAAGACCATGTTACCCCTAATAATGAACTAATAGAGACAAGGTGCGATGTGTGGCAGGGGCAACTGTTGGAAAAAGTCCCAAAAAGACTCCCTCGGGGTCTTCTTTCTTTAGTCCCAAATGCCCACTTTTAGTCCCTAAAAGTCCCTCCTCTTTGGTTTAGATGGGATTGACATGGAGTTTTTTTAGTCCCTACACCAAAATGTCCCTATAAACAAACACCCTCTAATAATGCCGCTGGAAAATTGATGCAATGCCACAGTTAAAAGCAAATTACATGTTTAACGAATTTTATTGTTAATATAATCTCTATGTTAATATTAATCAATGTCACCGTTTGAGAAATGCTACTGTCTTGCTTTCTTTCCCATTTAGATAAGGTAGATGCTTCTTTTTGTTGGCTTCTGTGTCATCCACCGTTATTGACCACTAATTGTTTCCTTTGCACCTCTGTGTAAACAGGGTTATCTGCTTCACCTCGTTGCCATTGTGACCTTTTGTTGCACTGCACAAAACACTTTTGTTTTAAGAGTGTTTTGTGTAGTTCAACCAAAATGTCACACCGACAATGTTGCTTGATTGCTTGATCTTAGTGGAACTGCACAAGAGGAGATCTTACTTCCTATCCGTTAAGGCGAATTTGGTTCAGATCTTCTTCTTGTGAGTTGTTTGAATTCCGCATCATGATAGGTCAGTACTAGCCTTCTTTCACATGATTCTGCAGTGTGCATTCATATGTTGTGCTACTTGTACGATAATGTTGCTTGATTTTAGTGAACTGCACAAATGGAGACAAGACTTCCAATCTGTATGTGCACCGTAATATCCCATTGAGGTAAGATAAGGATATTTCACAACTGCTGGCCTGTATTTTGCCACTTTCATCAGAAAATTAAGTTTAGTACTATACTTGTGCTCCCTAATTGACATGCCAAATCTTACATTGAAGGCGAAGCTTGTTTGTTATTGAACCAAGTGATGAAGGGGAAGAACAAGGGGAAGAAAAACAAAAATCAACTCCCAGTGCTGTCATGAAAAAGTGGTATTGTCCTTGAGAAGTGCTTCATATGTGCTGTTTTAAATATTTCCTTTCCTTTTTTCAAGCAAACAGTGATGCTAGCATTTAGTAGTCCTCTTGTCTTTGCACAACAGGATCATCTTCCTCTGAAGAAGAATATGGAGTACGTGAAGTGACTAGTTCCGATTATGCCAGGATGAAGAAGCCCTGTCTATCTTATCATCAGAAGGAGCAATTGAAGGATGGTTACATTACTCCCCACAAGACTAAACTAACTTCAGCTCAGAAGGACTGACAAAATCTCCATTTTTTTGCTGTGATGCGCGAGTACAATGTTGTTCTAGGATTCTTTCTGGTGAGTTCCATTTTTCTAAAAGTGTGCTCTACATGGACCATGTATGTACCTGTTGAAACTGTCAATTCATAGTACAGTTTGCTCTATACTAATCACTTTTTTGTATTTGTACAAACAGGGGTGCTCAGCTTGATTTCAATGGGAACTACACAAAATGTTCATGAATACATCAAATCATTCATTTCCACCACAAGAAAGGAGGTGCCGATAAGTTCAAGGCGTTGCAACATATAAGGGCGAAATCATACAAGCTACGCGTGAATTTGGTTGATTTGGTGGAACTGCACAAAAAGAACGGCTGGTTTATTTAGCACGAGGTGCCATGTCAATGTCCGAACTGATGGCAAACCCTACCCATTCCACAATCGTAGGCATTTTATATTTTGGAATGGGACAACCTTGTCAAATTTTGCTCATTGATTTTAGCAAGACATGTGTTTGATATTTTCGAGTGGGACGCCCTTGCTGTCAGCAGCGTCGATCAATTTTTTCTTTATTCTTTAGTTGTGAAGTAAATATTGCCTTTGACAAGTGAGTCGCTGAGATGCATAATCATCGATTGTTTTGAATGTTCTCTATGAATTGCCAGGCCTGTGTGTTTGATTGCAATGTACAGAAACGCTAAAAACCTGCTCAAACTCTTTGTACTCCTTCTGTCCCTTTTTACTTTGCACATTGTGAAAGTGCATACTTTTTTGTATAAGATTGGTCAAAGTAGAGATACTTTGACTGCAGACAAAACTTGTATGCAGACTAGAAAGGACCGGAGGGAGTACATGTGAAACTGCTGCAAACGAGGTGATCACCCTGGGAATAATGCTAGTACATATTGTTTTGCATGTTCATCCAATGCCAGTGATACAGGAATTCGAACTAATCGAAATAAATTCATTCATACACGGTCGGATTTCATATAAACATGCCAGATTTCATTACATTTCAAACATTCTTCAACTAAAAAGGGGTGCGCTGGAGGTAAAATTAATTAACCGAAGCTACCCACCTGTGTCCCGCTGAGCCGAACAAAAGCTTCAGTGACTTAACTGCAGGTGCAGTTGCGTAATTGACATGTGGCCTGTTGGGCCCACGTGTCAGTCAGCCAACTGCACTAGCAGTAAAGTAGAAGCAGTGTTATTCTCCAGCAGAACTCCCTGACTCCACGTCGTCGCCAAGAAGCTAACCGGCCGTCAATGGTCAACCCGCCTAGCTTGGCTTCAACAGGAGGGCAGCAGCGGTGGCCTTACTTGGACCCGAGCGGCGGCGACCTACCGTGTTCTACTCTTCCTCGTTTTCTGTGTGGCGCGGCCTCGTTGGCAGCGGGGCGGGGCCTCGGCGGAGCCGGCGATGTCCTCCGTCTTGTTGCCGGCGGGCGGCGCCTCAGCAGAGTGGTGGAAATCCTCCCCTGCATTGCCGGCAGGGTGGGGCCTCGGTTGAGCCGACGATGTCCTCTGCCTCATTGTTGGCGGGGCGGGGCCTCGGCGGAGCCAGCGGTGTCCTCTGCCTCGTTGTTGGCGCCGCGGGGCCTTGGCGGAGCAGGGCCTCGTCGACGCCAGCGGAGCGGGGACTCGTCGGAGCCGGCATTGTCCTCTGCCTCGTCCTCGGTCTCGCCAAACAGCGCCTCACCCACTTCATCGCCCTCTTTGCTAGCCTCTTGGTAGGCGGCCACAGCCTCCGCCACCCGCATGCGCTCCCGCCAGCGCTCGAGGCGGCCCTTGCGGGCGGAGCGGTACGAGTCGAGCAGCGCCTCCTGCTCCGCCCGCTCTGCGGCGATCTGCTCCTCCGCCTGCAGATGCTCCTGGAGGAGATGGTGGTTGTAGGCGGCATCGGCCTGCGCCTCCCGGAACTGCTCCTGACGCATCTGCCTCACACTGTCCATATATTGGGCACGGGCCTCGCCGATGGTCATGGTGCAATGCACCAGCGAGGATGGCGCGGAGGAGGGGGTTGGCGCCGGATCGTCTACTACCATGTTCTCCATTGGGACGTTGTCATCCTCCGGCTGCCTGCCGGCCAGCCGGTCGGCAGCAATGACTGCCATCTCCTTGTGGTCCGTCATCCGCCTGTCCCGAAGAGCGCTGGAGCGCGAGGAAGCCATGGTGGGCAGTAGTGGTGTGGACAGGAAAAAGAGAATGGATGCGGATGACTACGACTATGGCCGGCGCAGCAGTTTATATAGCAATGGTGGGCGGGCGGAGGGACGGACATGTGGCGCCGGAGTAGCCACCTCGGCAACCGCGTATCATTAATGTGGGCGGCAGATGGATGGACGGACGACACTTGTGTCATTTGAAGGCGAAGCAATCGCCTGCACCGGGAAACGGGGCGGGCGGCGCTGACTGTTTCGGGCAGAAAGCGCGCGCGGGCGAGGAGATGACTTTACTTGGAGAGGATGACAATGGGGACCCACCAGGTCCATAGCCTCATGTATGCAAGTGCATCCTTATTATATATATATATGTGTGTGTCTGTATAAAACTATACTCCCTCCGTCTAGGTGAATAAGTCGTATTAGAAGGTGCATCACGACCTAGGTGCAAGCAGATTGGTGGAAAAGAAGAATATTTCTCTCTTCTAAACACAACATTTAATCACAGCAGTTAAGAGGATGTCTTATTAGCTACCCATGCACGCCATTGTAATTCATAGCATGCAAAGCGCTTTTATTTCTTGCCTAATAAACGCATGGACGTGCTGCATGCATTGGTCCTTGCCCGAGCAAAAAAAAGGGAGGAAAGGGGTTTCCATATGAGACAACGAGGCAGAGGTGGAAGCGCTCGCTGGAGTTATTTATTTTTCTTCCCCTGGTTTCCTGACATCACAGTCCCACACCATTGTCAACCTATGTAGTACTAGTCAATAAACGAGAGAATTGCACAAGAAGCGGCCGACAGCTGGGACCAAGCAGCTCGAGCAGTATTTGTGTTTTTGAGGTGTGAGCACTGCACAGTTTTTCGATGTTTAGCCCAGATATTAATTTTTCTCCTCTGAACAACAACGAAAACATCGTTGCAGGTATTAACTGGGCGAGCTATGGCCCGTCTAGCCCAGATATCCAGCCCAGATATTAATTTTTTTCAAGGTGAAAATGGCTAGCCCAGCTATACTTTTTTTAGGAATACCCAGGCAAGGTCAAGTTGTTATTCTCCGCCCCGCTGGTCTGCAAATCTTTCCTAGGAGGGATGCATTAGGCTTAACAAGAAAATGGGCTTTAAGAAATAATAAATGGGATGTAATTATAAAAACTGGGCAGTAACTATAAAAAAATGCACCAAACACGTGATTACTTTATAAAATATATTTTTTGGATATTGAAAATTTTAATTTCATTAATTGTTGCGAGCGCAATGTTTCGTTGGATTTTTACATAATATAAATTTATATTGAAATTGTATTTAATCTAACTAGAAATTTTAGGATAAAAATATTTTGGATCCCATCAAAATGTGGGAAATTTTATTAATTCTATTTTGAACGGTTGGTTGAAATGGATTGTAATTTTAACACACTGTAAATGGGCTGTAGTAAATTCCATTAGAATTCAAAAATGGGCTACACATTCTTACAAATCTCAAATGGGCTATAAGTTCTCTGCCACACACTTCTGGCCTTACTAAGTTGACGCGTCCCCTAAAAAACAGAGTTGACGCGTATGCAAGGCTTTGTCAACTTATAGTCAACACACGGTTCTAGCAGTAGTGGCCGTTGGATGTCCATCCAACGGATGCCGTGCTTCTTCTTCAATCTCGGATATTCTAGCTTCACCCGCCTAAAAAATGATTCCTCCCACTGACATCTGGGGCGCAACATTTCGGAAGCTGACATGTGGGCCTACTAAGTTGACGTACCAAGGGCTTTGTCAACTTAGTCAATATAAACGATTGTAGCTGCAGTGACCGTACGATGTCCATCCAACGGCCATAGTGGTTCTTCAACCTCTGGTCTTCTTGCTCCAACCGCCCAAAGCAGCGCCGGTCGTGTCGCCTGCTCCTGCCTCTCATGGCCGGCTGTGCTGCCGTGGAGGCCTCACCGCCCCCTACTATTCCCACCGCTGGCCAGGCCCTGCAGCAACGGCAGCCTCACACCACAGCCGAACGAGTGAACCCTCATACTCCTCTCCGCGTGGGCATCCACTGTCGCGTCTTCACCGGCTCTGTGTGGTCCCCTTCCAAGGCCTGGCCATCGTCCATCGCCCTGGTGCTCTCGGTGCAGCGTGGTCAACGTGGAAGGAACGACTTCCATCAGACATGGACTGTACGTGGAGAGGCTGATAGCTGGGTCCACGGCGGCAGCAAGGAAGTGCCTCCTTATTACGCGGAAAATAATGATTCCTCCACCTAACAGCAGGGACCCACCGGACGGGCCACCAGTATTTTGCGAAAAAAATTGTTTCCCCTGACTGTTGGGACCCACCGGACGGGCCACCGTATTTCATAAAAAAAACGTTCCCCCCGCTGTCAGCTCGGACCCACCGGAAGTGCCTCCTTATTATGCACAAAAAATGAATATTACCCGGCTAGCTGGGACCCACCTTGCTGGGAGGCTGACTTGTGGGCCTACTAAGTTGACGGGGACGAAGGGCTTTGTCAACTTAGTCAATATGAATGATTCTAGATCCAGTGACCATACGATGTCCATCCAACGGTCGTAGTGCTTCTTCAACCTCTATTCTTCTTGCTCCAGCCTCCCAAAGCAGCGTCGGTCGTGCCGCATGCTCCTGCCTCCCGTGGCCGGCTGTGCTGCCGCAGAGGCCTCACCGCCCCCTACTATTCCCACCGCTGGCCAGGCCCTGCGGCGATGGCAGCCTCACACCGCAGCCGAACCAGTGAACCCTCGTAGTCCTCTCCGCGCGGGCTTCCACTGCCGCGTCGTCCCCTTCCTAGGCCTCACCGTCGTCCACCACCGTGGTGCTCTCCGCGTGGCGTGGTCAACATGGTCAAGGAACGACTTCCATCAGAAGAGTACAGTACGTGGAGAGGCTGACAGCTGGGTCCACGGCCACAGCACAGTTTTTTTGTTATTTGCCAAGTAAGTCGCTTTGTCGGGCCTGTTGGGCTGCAAATCTTTCAAGACGAGGAGAGCTTTCATTCGGCTGGCCGAGAAAATGGTCCATCAGTAATGAGAAATGGGTTGTACATTTTTAGAACACATCAAACCGGCAATTGGTTTCAAATATCTTTTTTTTTATTTCAAGATTTTAAATTACATTAATTTTTATGCGTGGAGAATTTGTTGGATTTTATATTGATATACATTTATTTTTAAAATCAGTTTGAATGTGAGTCGAAATTTCGAGATTAAAAACAGTTCGGACCGCACCGAAATATGCAAAATTTTGTATAATTTTTTAATCGTTGCCACAATATGGGCTGTAATGCTAACAAAAAGAATATGGGCTCCAAAAAAACCTTAAGAATTAGCAAATGGGCTGTAAATTATTAGAAATAATGGCAGATGGGTTGTATGCTGTTTTCCACAGATTTGAGGCTTTCCTAAAAAAAGGTTGACGCACAAGCACTGACTGTTGGATGTCCATCCAATGGCCGTCGTGCTTCTTCAATCTCTGCTCTTCCTGCTCCAGCTGCTCAAACAAGCACCGGCGGGACTGCCTGCTCCCTCCTCCTCGCGGCCGGCTATGCTGCCGCGCGGGCCTCACCGCCCGATCGTACTCCCATCGCTGGCCTAGCCATCCCTCTACTCACCCACACCTGTTGTTATTCTCCGGCGACGACAGACGAACCAGTAAACCCTCGTACAGTCGTACTCCCCTCCGCGTGGTAAACAACTGCCGAGTCTTCCCTGCCTCCGTGTCGTCCCCTTCCTAGGCCTCGCTGTCGTCCACCGCCCTGGTGCTCTCGGCGCGGCGTGGTCAACGTGGTCAAGGAACGACTACCATCGGACGTGGACTGTACGTGGAAAGGCTGACAGCTGGGTCCATGGCCGCAGCAAGGAAGTGCCTCATTATTACGTGGAAAATAATGATTCCTCCACCTGACAGTTGGGACCCAGCGAACAGGCCACTGTATTTCGCGAAAAAAACATTTCCCCCTGACTGCTGGGACCCACCAGCTACATCTTCGCACACAAGGAAGTGCGTCCGGGCAAAAAAAAACGATTCGCCCCCTGACTGCTGGGACCCACCAGCTACATCTTTGCAAGCAAGGAAGTGCCTGATAGTCGGGACCCACCTGGTCGAAGCGTACATAGCGTTGTCATTCTGGTCGCAAACGTGTATGTACATACTGGTCGATGTAGAGGCGCGCACGTGTCATAGTAGAGGCGCGCACGTGTTATAGTAGAGGCGCGCACGTAGCATGTACACGTACTTACAGCGGCCAGGGTGCAAGAAAAAAAATACGGCCACGTATGTGTACATACGGGCGGGGTCTCAAACGCCTACTCGCGCATACGTACGGCCAGGGCTCGTGTACATTGCTGGGTCGAAATGGAGAAACAGCGTCGTCGTCGTGTTCATGGGGAGGCAACGGAATGCGTCGTGTTCATGGGGACGCAACGGAATGCCTGGGAGCCAACCGGCTGGGTCGGAACGGAATGTGTGGTCGTGTTCATCGGGAGGGCTTGGATGGAACAGGCGATGGAACGAGGCCTGGCGTACCACACAACGGAGGAAACGAACTTCCTACGTTTGGAACGGGGTCCTGTTGATCGGGAGGGGTCTGGCGTACCGCAAAACGGAGGAAACAGACCTCCTACGGTCGAAACGGGGGTCCTGTTGATCGGGAGGGGTGTGGCGTACCGCAAAACGGACGAAACGGACTTGTGTTGGAGCGCTACGGTCGAAACGGGGGTCCTGTTCATCGGGAGGGGTGTGGCGTACCACAAAACGGGACTCCACGGGATACTGTTCATCTCCACCGTCGACTCCCTCCAGCCTCCATGGGCTACTGTTCATCCATCGTCGACCTCCTCCAGCCTCCACCTGTGACTATTCATCCACGGGCTCCTGTTCATCCAGCCTCCACCGCGTGCTACTCCACCGGCTACTGTTCAACCAGCCCTCTACACGGGCTCCTATTCAATCACCCCTCCATGGGCTACTGTTTATCCTGCCCTCCATCGTCTACTGTTCATCCTGCCCTCCACGGGGTGGTCCTGTTCATCTAGCCCTCC